>NC_134506.1:9604065-9879935 GCF_027942865.1 Odontesthes bonariensis
ATTATTCTACCGTCACTGACAGTAAATCAATGCACATGCACACAAATACACACATAAACACACACACAAACACAAATTCCTTCCCTTCAACTACAAACCACACATGCAAAACAGACGTGTGGCATATGAATGCACTTTATAACTACTGTACATCACTCTGTCCATATCAACAAACTACGAGTCCAGGACCTTCTCAATCATGAAATGCAGACACACGCGCACACAGTTTGGATTCTGGGACTCCTGAGGCTGCTGGTGGGCATGGTTGATTGACCCTGCCTCACCAATCTGCCCGGCTCTCTGCCAGAAAATCAACCAATTAAAAGATGCAGGCACCACAGCAGTGAGAAGGAGGGGAGAGTGGGGTGTTAACAGCAGCTGCCATGCTGAATTTGGAAGCAGCTGTAAGGCGCTAACCTGAAACTGCCGACAGCCAAACACAGTCTCACTCATGTTCTAGCAGATGTAGCGTCTGTTGCCTGTCTTTCATGTGCTTCATGCATTTTATACGCTTAACTCATGAACTGATATACATCAACTATGTATGTTGTGCAAGTCTGTCAATTTTTTTTATGTGATGGCTTCAAATCTTTCTTTCAACTGAGAAAGTTGAATAGTGCTTAACAAACAATTGCAACAGATTTACATAGATACTTTTGCATTTATGATGCAAACAGTTTTGAAAGTGTTTACAGACAAGTCAGTCATCCAAAAAAAATGAGGAAATATGGTGTTCCCTCTGACATTTCAGAATTCTAAAAGGTATTTATTCTCAAGACAAATATAAACAAAAAAAAACAAGACACTCCTCAGATATGTAAGGATGGAAAAAACAACTCAACAACTCAGTCCTCAAAACTCTTCGTATATAAATCATATAATTTATCAAGAAGTCATTTCAACACTAAATCAAACCCTTGTCCTCAAAGGAGCGCTTGCAAAATATTGCTTGATAACCAATGAGCCCAAGGTTCCGACCACATTAGTTACCGTTGGATGAGAAAAAAATTGATAATCTGAGAAACTCTCTTTCCTCACACGTCATCTCAGAAGCAAGTGGAACACAACTAAAAAGTATTAATGGACTACTAGAAAGCTCACACATTTTATTCATGCAAAACTAGTTGGATTATCCAGATATTACAAACAAAAATCTGGAGAAACATAGAGACAAAAGCACATTGAAAATTCTGTGCAGAAAGACAGACAGAGTGACAACCTTAAGACATCTCTTACATTAAAACCTATACTTGTAAGTAACTATAAATTTCATTTATGCAAAACCAAATAGTTGGAACTGTGTGAGTTTAGTCCCACTCTTACTTACACATGTTGGGAAAACTCAGGTGCCTCATCGTTGACGTTAGCCATTCTGATCCGTACCGTTGTTGTGCCCGTCCGAGGGACCTCCCCCCTGTCAACGGCCATGACGACAAACTCATACAGATGATTAGGTCTCTCATAGTCCAGAGGACCCGCAGGGAAGATGGTTCCATGAGGGGAAATGGTGAAGTCTGGACTCAAGGTGTAATAGGTCAACTCTGCATTCTCTGCTGAGTCACAGTCATTGGCTGACACTGAAGATGTGATAGAGAACAGACAAAAATAACCACCTTTACTCAGCTGGTATACTTTATCACACTGAAAAAACATGAAATAAAAAGTCTTTTCCTAGGAGTCAAACCGGCAATAAGAATTTTTCCTCAAGAGTGTGAAGCATCAAATGACATTGATTTAGGATAAACAATGACCTCGAGAACTAAACGTCCGGTTCGATTTTCTTTTTTTTTGTGGAGAGTTGAACTTTTGAGGATTTCCTTCAACTATCTGGTTCAAGGTTTCCATGTGAAACTGGCAGAAGAACAGTGGATTTGATACTGTTTACTTATCTCCTTACATTAGTCTATGAAACATAGAAAAGTCCTACTGTGTCGTGTGAGGAAAAAAAACTCTAGAAATCAGAAATAATTTGTATTTACTTTATACTCACACTGATGTGCGCAATAAGAGAACAGTAAAAATGCTATTAGTTCCCAAACTGAAGTAGGTCCAGGTTTTGTTCTTGTTTCTGGCAGTTCAGGAAATGATCTTGAAATTGTCACTGTATATTTACAGGGGTCCATTCTAATGTTTTATAGTAATATTGAGAAAGGAAGCGATGCACCCTCTAAATAAATATCTGGCTCTGGGACAAGCCTGTTTTTTGCACAGCAACCCTTGAAAGGACAGTGATTTTGCAACATTTCTGCTCCTACATCACACATTGGGAATCCATGAAGCCCGCACTCGCTTGGCCACAAATTGATTGCCTTGCTAAAACTGAAAAGACCACCAGAGATTTGAATAAGCATATTTTACACTAACAAGAACTTTTCACCATCAAAAGCTCAATTCTCCAATTCACCTTACATTGCATTTAGCTCATGTGCTTATACACACAAAGTACACACACGCATGCACATGAATAAAACATGCACCAGAACTCGCACATTTCAACGAAACAAACAGTAATTGTTTATTGCCATAAAGCCTTAGGGAACTTACTGCTTCAAATCTTTAGTAAGTAAACAACAAGTTACATTAAAGAAAGCCTGTAAAACTAAACTGCTTTTTATCAAAATAAAGTGTACAAAGTTAGTCTGTGTTTGTTAACATAGTTTGTGAGAAACCCTTTTAAAGTGTAGTCTAATCAAATTTAGAATACATCAGATTAACTGACTTGTAATGGGTTTTTAAAAGGAAATAAAACATTTGTGGACTGTGGCCTTCAGTGTTTCATCATCCTGAACAATTACTAGACTTCACAAAGTCAGTAAGACGACTCGAGTGACAAAAAGCCACTTCTTCACTTAGATTCTTAAGATTGATGGTTTCATCAATCTCTGAAAGCAATGAAATTGTGTCATGCAGACATTGAAAACTTTTTTTAAAATTGATTTCTAAAGACATTTTACATTAATGTTCGTCACCTTTTATATATCGTTTGTAGAACAGAAATGTAGTCATTCGTATTTCAGGCGAGCAGACAGTGATTAGGTTCAACATACAGAAATTATAGAGTTGTTCAAAGGAAGTCTCATGTCTCATGTCAGTAGACAAACCTTAGACAAACAGACAAGTAAGAGGCAAAAAAAACAACTCTTCTTCAAAAAGTCCAAAATACCAGAAGCAGGGCTGAAGTGTCAAAAGGTAAAACCGAGAAACAGACCTGAGTCATATACAAGGGCTCAGAACAGACATGTTTTAGCCGCTGAACGATGCTCAGATAGTGAAAAAGCGGTTGTGACATGTTGGTCCTAAACTCTTGACATGATTGTGTGAATAATTGCAGGCATTACTCACGGAATTTTCTCAAGCCACTTCAAGGGGAGGTCTTTTTCCCGGATGGCATGATAGGTCTTATTTAAGAGTATAAATTATTTACTTGCACTTATTGAAAATTGAAAGGCTTGACTAATCAGCTACAGGTAGTGCAAACAGGATCTGGTGACTAAAGGCTGAACAAGAGGGCACGTACATACGTACAGCAGGTAAGGAATGATTAACTGGAGACAAGTGATGCAGAAAACTATCAACAAAGCCAAAGAAAGGGTGGAAGTGAGGCTGAGAACAGTAAAAACACAACATTACACTTTAAGAGGGTACTGTAGAAAGGGTAGCAGTTGGTCTGGATGACAAGTTAGAACTTGATTCATTTGTATTAAGTACAACTGGACAAAGAAGGAACCAAAGAAATCGATCATCAGCCCTTAATTTGTAGCTTTTTTGCATCCATGAACATCTTTTGGTTTAAACTTTCAAACCAAAGCTTGGCTGGTGAATGTTGGAAAAAAATGTGCAACTTTTTTTTGATTGTTATTTTCTTTACATCATAACACGCCATACCTACCAATAAGGCCTACCTATTCTTTGACCACACTTGACAATATCAGTGAGTATAAAACCTTGCTGTAGTATAAAGAAATTCCAATAAAAAAAAGTTCAAAAACGTCATGGGTTCTTCAACTGCTAAAATGTGAGTGATCATTTTAGGAGTATTGTTAACACTAAGTAAGACAGATGTTTCATCTTTCTGTATCAACTTACCAAAAGTTCTGGCTCTTGCTCCAAAAATATCATATTTTCCTTTGTGCCAGCAGGGAAAATTGTTGTATATAATTGAAAACATATTGAATCAAGTGTTGATTTTGTCATTTTTGTAAAACATTGGCAGCATTGTTTACATTACTCAAAATTATGTTTGAAATTTCCGCTATTTAGATTTATGTCAGCTTTACAAGTTGGACAGAGTGACTTTATGTGCATTTACCCGGCACTACAGTGCAAGTTACAAGGACTGACAGTTTTCTGAACAGCAGCTGAAATGTTGCTGCTTTGCTGCTGGAAAGTGATGAACTACCTCTCATCCAATGATGATGGGGATGGGTAGAAAATGAACTGTAATACCGCTGCCTGCCTAGACTCTAATTCCATTTTGCAGCCAAACACATGTCACATGATTCAATATTTAATTTACTAAGTACGGATCTCTGCTCCTCAGATTACTATTTGAGCACTTATTCCATAAATCCTTTTATAGTTTTGCATCAGCATTGTTGTGCTGCTGCATCACTACATGGAAAGGAGTGAAATACGAGGTCACTGTACAAATTTGGCCACGTCTCCCACATATTTCTGGCATATCCGAATTGTGTAATTTGGGTAGAAACTGCAGGATCCTCAGATCTCTACAGGAGGCAAAAGATTATTGGCTTGCTCAGTACTGCAATTTGTTTTTTCTTCCCCTTTCACCCAACGAGGCACTATACATTTGTCCCTTCTAAAGATGGAGCTGATTAGAGATGACCATCACATGATTTAGCTAAATCGAGCCAGATTTTTTTTTAAATCTAATACTTTCCTTTTTACCCACTTAATTACATGACTTAAACATGTCCAAATCTTCGGACCCATTTTGAGAAGTTTTAGAGACACTCAGAGGTGGAGTGGGGGAATCTCACTGCATTACTTGGTGCATTCCCTTAAGCATGCTTGTCCAGGATTATTCAACTTCAATGAGAAAACCAAAAATACTTTTAGCATTTTGTGAGAACACATTAATGGTTTCCAATATTATATTTAGCAGATATATTCTGAATTTAAAATGTTTTTGTGCAGGAGCTCCCCACAGATTTTGAGGAAACAGGCTTTTTATCCAACTTTTTTTTTTTCTTGTTCACAGAGGTAAAGATAACCCATTCCCCAAATATGCACTAATATGTATGCACATGGGTGAGCACACACACGGCAGCACAGGAGGGGGACATGTCTCGCCTTTGCTGGTGCACCTGTTGATCGCAGCACGCTCGGCGTCTGCTGTGCCTCCCACTTCATACATCTAACTCCTTGATCCAGTCATTCACTCTTTCATGCAATCACTCATTCGTAATGGGTTTTTTTCAATGCTTTGAATACATCGTTTTTTTGTTTCGTGGTCCTTATATAATCCAAGATCACGTAGTTTTTGGTAAAAAAAAAGCCTGTTTTCTCACTTAATGTGCAAGTACATCTCCAAACTGTTTCACTTGCAAGCTGGGGAGGTGAAACAGAACAACAGTTTATGTATGTAAAGCATATCTCTAAGTTTTATTCATATTCAATCAATTTGTTTTTGGTTATTGTCAGAATCAGAAATACTTTATTATTCCCAAGGCGGAATTGTTTGTGTCACGGGTGCTCCTGCCAAAAATTCTAAAGAAATAAATAACATGTAATAAGAGCAAAGAAATATCTACATTAAGTTGCAATGAAAAAAAATATATATGAATAAAAATACCTAAATATTTAAATAACTGAAATAAAGTAAATTACAATAATATACAGCAGCAGTAAAATCAGGTACAGTATACCAGTATAATATAAATAGTGCATAGAATAATATATACAGTACAACAGTATAATCATGTACAGCACGCCAGCAAAAATTAATATTACACAGAAACAGTGGACTCGGAGGGATAAGTTGAAAAGTGTGAAGGCTACAGGCAGGAATGCTTTCCTGTGGTGCTCTGTGATGCACTTTGGGGGAATGAGACTTTGGCTCAAGGTGCTCCTGTGTCTGACCAGCACGTCGCAGAGTCGTTGTCTTGGATGTTGCTTAACTTTGACAGTATCCTTCTCTCTGACACCACCTCCAGAGAGTCAAACTCACACCCCACAACATCACTGGCCCTTTGGATCAATCTGTTGAGCCTGTTGGCGTCAGCCACCCCCAAACTGCTGCCCCAGCATGCAACAGCATAGACGACAGCACTGGCTACCACAGACTCATTGAACTCATTATCCTGAGTAATCAGAAACATCTCAAAACCCCATGATAAAATCAGGCCAGGAAAAAAACATGAGAAAAACTATTTTAAAGGAAGTTATCAGGAACTGGTACTGAACATGATACAGACTACAAAGACACAGAATTATAAACTCAAGCAGCAAGAGTTCACAGATTTTATGGAACTTTTTTCCTTTTATGAGATACAGCGTTTAACTAGTGATGATAATGACAGTGGTACAAAGGAGCAATGATGGTAATACCAACCAGCAAGACAGCCACACATTGTGTGAAAACAGCAAGGTTCAGAGGTCTCTGCCTGGAGTCACAGTTAATGAGCATTGTCTCATCTTTTATATTCTTTTTCCTTTTTTTTGTCATGACATTAATTCCTAGCACAGTAAACCTGTAAACTCATAGTTCATTAAATTCCACAACACTGTTTGTTATGCACTGTACAAAGAATTAAAATGCTCCAACTTTTATAGTGGGAATATGGTTTTATGAGGGACTCAGTCTGGAACAATGTTTTTCTGAGTATTCACCGACAAACTGTATTAAGTCATATCCATAAGAGTTACTACTAGCAATTCCATCACACTAAAAGAAACCGAGTAGGCCTAACAGAGTTACTCATTTGCCCATAAATGTCCATATTTTTTGGGAGACACTTTGAAATATGTACAGTGTGTCCATTTTTGACTAAGTATTTGATTTTACTTCAACTAAAAGCTGAGATGAAACAAACCAACATTTACGGTAACTTTCAACAAATTCTAACTCGTTAAATTCATTGAGCCCACTCCACAGCAGCATGTATCTGCATTGTGTTGAGCAAATGTGTCAAAAGATAGCACCTCAATTAGAACAGAACAGACCAATTTAACACTGTGTGGGAGTTTTTAATTTCATTAGCCAAGGTTTGAGTTCAAATAGCAAAATAACAACCGAAAAACACTTCTCTCTGTACTTCCGTGTACAATTGTTTCAGACCAAAACAGTGAAATACACCTTAATGCACGTTTGTTGTTTTCAACAAAATAACTAAAAGTAATCAATTGTTCTTGGTGTAAAATGATGTGATGCTGTTGAAAGAGGCATTCATTACGTGTTGGTGACTAATGGACGGGACACAAAATGCTTCTCTAGTTCTGTCAGTATGTCTCACCTTGCAACAGAGAGGTTGCTGTTGTAACAGTTTCTGGCACACCATCCTTGCTGTAAATTGATTGAAGGAACTCTGGAACGCAGTCATTTTCATCAACAATTACAACTCGCACCTGAGAAGGAAGCAAGGAAGAGAAAGGTTGAGATTGAGAGAAAGCCACAGAAAAGAAAGGTGAGGGACATAAATAAAATGGCATTAAGTCTAATTTCCAGCAAATATTTTTTATTCGTGTGTGGTATTTAAAAAAAAAAAAAAAGACATTTCAGTGCCATAAAATGTTACGAAGGCAAAAGAGTTTGATAAGGTGAGAGTATTGGGTCTGTTTACATACTGACAATATAAAATTACATAAAAAAAACGGTGTCTTGGTTTAGCTGGAGATCCTACTTTCCTGCATGAAATTCATTTAAGACACACACTATTTACTATTTACTAATGATGTTTCCATTTCTTGTACATGTTATAGGAATGCTCTGCTACTACGAGCTGAATGTGCGAAAGCTGTCCAGAAAACCTGCCCAGTGGAAATGCAGCAGATTAAAAGCCACACTGGGAAAGTGTTATGACATTTTTCAAGCAGGGATTACTTCCACAGGCACAGTTCAAAATTGGTTTTCTTTACATCCATACTGGTTTTCATCTGCATGTAACCCAAATTAACCATATCCCAAGTTTCATCCCAACCAGCTCCGTAGGCAAGCCTCGACCCTGATCTCTTTTTTTATTCCCAAATCCTCAGAGAGGGAGCTAAAACAGAGTTTGTACTCCGGTAGCCGGTAGGTCAGCAGAGAATGCCATATAGTGCAGTTTCTCTGAGCTAACAAAGGAACTGTACAATCTTCTGTTACCCTAACAGACCCTAACTTCTGTTACTGCCCCCCCCCCCCCCCCCCCCCAAAGATTGAGACTCACTGGAAAACTCACATAAATTACCTCAGGGAGTTGAAATGAAAATGTCATTTTGTTGTCTGTTGGTGTGAAGCTGATCTTTGCTGAAGGATTAACGGATATTACAGAATTTCATCTTACCTACCCAAACCTAATACCAGTGGCATTTACAAACCACTCAGTGCATGTGTGTGGTGTTGTGTGGGTGGGTGGGTGTGCGTGTGTTTGTGTGTGTGGGCTTTTGAGTAGAGAAAGAAAAGGAAGGGGGACACAGGCACACAAATGCACCTGTTCATTCTTAAAAGACCCTATATGCGTTTCTACAACTGTGTGATTAGTGAAAGTGAGCCATTGAATCACACATACGACAGACAAAGACGTTCGACTTGAAAAGGCATCATGTTCCTTCATCAACTAAAATCCAGCAAACCGTCCACTGTGCACCATTTATTATGTGTACTAAGGAGTGTAATGGCTAGGGCTAAGGCTGGGTGGTAAATCAATGTTATGATTTATAGATACCTTTTCTTGTTCCTTCAGTATAGCTGTGTACATGTTTGTAATTATTATCTCATTCTACTCCTACTTTTTGGATCTACTGGCAAATTGTAACTGCAGGCACACTCCCTCGTCTCAATGTCAATGTCATTCCTCCTTAGCACACCTAAAGGCTCCAGACCAGAAAACTGCCAAAACCTTTGCCTTTATAAATTGTCACAATTGCTGGTCAATTGATCAAGTGCATTTGATTTGGAGCACCAGGCTGCTGCTCACCCTCAGAATAATTTACAGAAGCAATAAGTCAGTACCTACATTTTTCAAACATTTTTCCAAAACCTGGCTAAGGTTTTGTTAAATAAATAATGAAACAATACAAAGTGTATTGCTCTTCATCTGACTTTAATACCTGGTAAAGAACCAGATGACATTTTTTTTTTCTTTGTATGTTTTTATGTAAGACCTTAGACTTTGATTTTAAAAACTTTAGATTATTCAGTCATTCATATGATAGCCATAAAGTATAGTAATACAATACACCGCTCAATTCCAAAACAAACAAAAAAAGGTGGTAATCGCTTTGGTGTCTTCTGCATTCTCAGTGGATGTTGTGCCACATGTGGAAATGCCTGCATCCTTCTATCTTTGGACACAATATTCTGGATAGAGTTAAAAATACTTTTAAAAGTATTCAGTAAACTTTGTGGAAAAAACTCTTATGAATTGTTATGAAATGTAAGATTCTTCCAATCTTTAGTCACAAAAAAACAAAACAAGATTCATTATCTGGAAATCTTGTTCATCAAAGCAACAGAACAGCAGGAAGCAAATGCATCTCCACTATTCATTTAGGTGGAATGGGTTTGCTACACCACTTTTTACACCACTTGTCCCCTCATACATTACCAATGATTTAGTCAAAAACTAATTTCTGACCGATAATGTCATGGTGTAAAAAAAGACAAAAGAGAGCACTTTTTACTTGGTTTACTTGATTTGCCAACACACTTTAACCCCTTTCAAATAACTCTCTCACATCTCAAAGTAAATATGCAGACATCTCAAAGTCTCTCCTTCTCTCCTAAAAGCAATTTAAATATTTTAGAGGTTTTCAAAGCAAATGGGACAAAAGCTGAAGGTAAAGCAAAAGAAAAGAAAACTGACAAAAGGACAACAGAATGAACTGTGGGAGGTTCTGCAACCAACTCGTGTGACTGTGTATGTTTCATGGAGAGTTGGCCTTGATAAAGCCAATTAAATGTACTTGTGTATGTGGATGTTCAGTACCGGAATACATACACATTTTCATGTATTTTAAGGGTGACGTGCATGCAAGTCATGCTCATGTATACTCATAACATACATACACAATTATCCCTTTGGCATTTTAAGGCTTTAATCACATGATTATATGTGTATGTGTGTCTATATTCTCCACCCACAGTACCACCTCACCATACTGCACAAAAGACTCACACACGCACGCACCTTTAGGGGGAAGTTGTACTCATCAAACATATAAATAATCACACGAACATATAGGATATTTGAGCACCTTGTGAAGTGGTTGACCGATTTGGATATTTCATTGGCTGACAGCAATGATCTCTGAATTGCAAATAATCAGATCTGTCTGTCACTTAGCATCCCCACTAATATGTATGTGCATGTTACAAAATATATGTATACATTATTCATATATGATATTCATTCTGTGTAGTGCTGAAAAAATAATCTCTCTGCACAATTAAAGACTGCTAAATAAATTTGACTACTCCAGCCCTCTTTTATTCCCAGGAAGATGTTGTTCCTGGGCTGGGAAGCACCTGGTTCAGCTCTTTTGTGCTGAAAGATTCTCAGAGCTCCCCACTTTTCTGCTAAAATGTTGATAGTTACACAGTATGAGGGTACGATATGTGTGTGTACAAGGCAGAGGAAAACCGAGATTATAAGAGAAGAGAGGAGAAGTCAACTGTAATAAAGCAAGATGAGCTCAAACACACACATAGCGAATGTGCACAGAGCACACACTCGAAAAGCTGCAGGCAGGTCTCAGGCTGGTTAGATAACTAATGGTGCCGATGAGCCATCACTCTTGGAATGAGAAACTTGGAAACTACCAGCAAATTAAAGTCATGCTTGGTGAGTCCAGTGCAACCAAAGACAACGCCTCTGTTCACCATTTTGACAGCAGGCTACAGATTTATTTTACAGCAGATTAAATCCGTAAGCAAAGAAGCACAATAACACTGATTGAACTTGTCACCTTGTTTCTGAGGTCTTCAGTTGAAAATGTTTATTTTTGTAACCCATTGTACAGTCAGTATATCAAATCACAGCACAGCTGCATTCTATGACGGCTTACAACAAACAAAATATTTACTTCAAAACTGAATATATTCTGCTGTTTTAAGTGTGTGGATCCAATTTTTTTAATGAACCCTTCTGAGGGCAAATGCCAGGGAAAGTGAACAGGTTTGAGCCACAGCTGATTAAAAGTGACTCATTTTAGAGAATAATGTGAATAGCAACTTTTTTACTGAGACCATGACAAATTTTGTTTGATACACCTCACCATGTATTATGGTTTGTTTTTTGTTGCATATATGGGTAATCATTGAGCTTGGCACACTTCCTCAACCACAAATGAAGAACAGAATAAGTGCCAGATTTGAAAAGATAAAGTAAATAATAATAATAATAATAATAATAATAAATAAATCAGACCTGTGTTTAGACTGCAGTTAGAAAAAAAAAAGGAAACTGGATTCTTTAAAATAAATTAAAAAAGGAACCAGTAAAGGACATATTAAAATAAGATAAATTAATTAGAAAATGAAGGTTAAGGCCTAAAGAATCTGGAGTTATCTCAAGTGTGTCTTGTTTTACTCTTTTGACAGGTTAGACGAAACATCTTAATTAAATGTTGCACCTAAACACAATCGCACATAGTGACCCTTAATGTTCTTATCTTTAGATTCAACAGTCTGGGACAATGGAAATCGTATTTAATCCTGAATCTGTTTTTATACTGCTAAATTTGGAAATAAGCCCTCAGCTGTGTTTTCAGTGTTTTCTTCCCACATGAACGCATCAATGGAAGTCGCTGACTGCTACACATTTGCCCTTCTTGAAGGAGTTACTGTGGAATCCAGACAGTCCGTAGCAAACCTTTGCACTTAAGCAAATCACAAAAATTGAGCAAATCACTCAATATAAAAAAAAACTACGTTGCTTTTAGCCCAGTAGGATGTGTAATTATTGGTTATACATGTAGTAGGGTTCAGTGCTTTGAGTATTTCCTGGTCAAAACACTGAAAAGGTAACTATATTTGTAAGGAGCAAAATACTGAAATAAAACCTTTTCCATGACATGCATTTTTTTTCTTCTTTGTTTTTACTAGATATTATTCCCAGAGGTTTGATGAGATATGTTAGAAAAACTAAAATACCATAGATATCCCAGTTAGCGCGGAACAAAGAGGGTACAGGAAATGCATGAATGAATAAATGCCGGTTAGCTGCAGCCAGCAAACATACATGTTAGCATTAAAAGCTGGTGCACCTTCCAGCTGAGCATCAAAGCTACTGCAAATTAATCCATCTACCCATAGCTGGTTAAGCCTGCTGCATATTGACTTCAAAGCCTCCCAACACCATAATCAATCCCAAGTAATCATTATATATAGAATGGAAAAATACTTTATTCTTCCCCAATGGGGGAAATTCAAATTAGTCACATAGCTCAAAATAATTATAAATATTTACAATGATTGTATATTAACAACAACAACAACAACAACAATAATTAATATGAATAAAAATACTACTACTACTAATAATAATAATAATAATAATTATAAATAACAAAATAAATAAAAAATTTAAGAAGAACATGTCAGCAGTCACTGTTATAAAGCCTTATGACTGTGGGGACAAAGGACCTCCTGAACCTCTCAGTATTTAATTTCCTCCTCATCCGTTTCTCCACCACAGCACTGAGAGGGTCCAGCCTTCTGCCTACAACAGAACCAGCCTTTTTCACCAGTTTGTCCAGGCCCCTACAGTTTTTGTCTGTAGTGGAACTCCCCCAGCAGTAGGGATGGGAATCGAAAACCGGTTCTTGTTGACAACCGGTTCCCAGCCGGTTTCAATTCCTTGGAATCGTTTGGCGATTTTGCAAACGATTCCCTTATCGATTCCAGTGGGCACGAATGACGTCACCACGCAACGTTGCGTGGCGAGTCCAGTGCAGCCAGCAGCCAACAGTAAACATGGCGCCCAAGCGGTAGCCTACAAACGCTCGAAAGTTTGATTACACGTCCCTAAAAAAGACGACAACAGGGCAACTTGCAAAGTGAATATTTCACCAAAGGGAGGAAATACTACCAACATGCAATAACTATGAATGAATGTCGCGTTTTCGATCTGCTCCGGACTAACGTTGGTGAATCTGAACCCAGCAGCAGCAGCAGCAACGTTAGCAACGTTAGCATGTCCTCAGCTAACACTGCAGGTCACTAACTAACTAACAAACACTGTCTACCATGTTAGCACCATTTGCCTCATTGTAAAACCTGCTGTTAGTAACGGTTAAGGTTAAGGCGGTTAAGGCGTATTCACACCTACCTCGTTTGGTCCGGACCAAACGACAAAACGGACCAGATTTTCGTTGGTTCGGACCTTTTGGGATGGTCTGAATACAAACCACCGAACTCTGGTCCGGAGTAAACAAGAGGACCGAGACCAAGCTGAAAGGTTGGACTCGGTCCGGATCAAACTAACCCTGGTGTGGATCTTTTGGAGGTGTGAAAGCAGACCGGACCTAATCCCAGACTTTTTGCTTTTTTGTACCTCGGGAGCATCCATCGTTTGTCTGCTGCTAGGTAACAGAACAGAGCGTCGTTCTTCTAATTACTAGACCGGCTGTGGTAAAGCTAACGAAAGACCGAAAATAATATTTCTAGACCGACAATGAGTAGGGGACAAACGTGGGCCGAAGAGGGGACCCGTGCTCTTGTGGACGTTTGGGCAGATGCCCACATATCATATATGTTGGAGCGCACTCATAAAAACGCTGACGTCTTTGCCTTATTCACAGATAAGTTAAAGCGTCCATGACTACATTCACTTTTGAACTTAGCACTTTGTGTTGCGCGTGTCGATTCTGACCAATAGCCGAACGACTTCAGGGCGCGTGGCTTTGTTGACATATTTTGGTCCGTTTACTGAAATGTACAGTCTGAAAGCGAACCGCACCAAAATGAAAAAAAAAAAGGGTTGGACCAAAGCAAGTGAACTATCGGACTTTCCTGGTCTGAATATGCCCTTAGATGAAACCATGAGAGACAGAGCCCAGGGTTGCCAACTTTTCCAAAAACCTTGGAGTGAGATTTCAGCGGGTTGGTTCGCGACACGCATCTCAGAAGTTGTTCCACAGTACAGATACATATATATCTGTGTAGATATGATGTAGATACATGTATACATTTTATGAATATGTAATAGTGCAGAGTGTGGGGCCTTCCTCTAGAAAATTTAGCATTTCTTAAATGCAATTTCTTCCATTCTAGTCGATTTTAGGGTGACTAGTTAGACATGGCAAATCCTAAATCCACATCTCATTCATAGCCTACATTCTCCGCTGCCCTTCAAAAGACAATGTTGTTTAACAGAGAGAAACTAGTCTAGGCTGGTTCAACAAATTTCAAGGCAAAGGTGAGATGGTATATGTAGATTTTTAATGGAGTTTCATGCCATAGTCATAGATCAATTCAGAATTTAACAGAAAATGTACAAAATGACAATGTACACGGTCCCTCTTATAAATAACTTAATATACTGACGTACCGACTGACGTAATGACAAGCCATTTCCAGCGAATCAACAATCAGAGAGGGATTAGACACTCTGCTGTGGTCCAATCATGAGTTTAAGCATTCGGAAATTATAGAACGAGAGTGAAAAAAAATCAACACAGAAAGAAAAAATTATCTAGCGTGAGATTTCTTTGTTAAGTGTGAGAGCGTGACACTAAGTCTGACAGAGTGAGTGTCACGGCAAATGCGTGAGAGTTGGCAACCCTGGAGAGCCTGACTGGCTCAGAGCCAGAGGCTGGTGGTACTAACCCCAGTTCACGTCTACTTCCAGCTTCTCCCTTCACCAGAGCAGGGAAGAGTTAAATTACCCAGGCCATGATAGACCAATGTGGACCTCAGCGTTGTTGTTTTTTTTTTTCTCCAAATGAGAATCGATAAGGGAACCGATAAAGAACCGAATCGTTAAGCAGAATCGAAAATGGAATTGGAATCGTAAAAATCTTATCAATTCCCATCCCTACCCAGCAGACAACAGCATAGAACAGTGCACTCTCAATGATAGTGTGATAAAACATGCATATCATATCACTACAGACATTGAAGGACCTGAGCCCTTTCAGAAAGAAGTCCTGACAACAACAAACCCTCTCCTTAACAGTCACATTGCGGGGGTTTACCCATCTCTGATTAAAGAACAGTATAACACCCCCGCCTTTCCGCTTACCGCCGCTCGTACTCAGGTCTCCATCCGCTCGTACGGCTGTGAAGCCGGGAATGTCCACACATGAGTCTGGTGTGTTGTCGTTCAGCCAGGACTCAGACAGACAGATCAAACTGCTCTCCTTATACAGCTGTTTGTTCCACACAAGCGCCTCTAACTCATCACACTTGTTTGGTAGTGAGTTAGCATTTCCCATAATCACAGAGGGCAGAAAAGGCACCTCCTGTTGTGCCTCTTTGCCTTTCGTTTTGCTCCAGCTCTGCATCCACGGTACAGCTTTTTTACCTCGGTCGGAATTGGATGTTTGATTCCGTGTCCAATCCTTGACAGTGCCAACAGTTCTTCTCTTGTGTACACTGCTCTAGTAGCAGTGCACATCGTCAAAAAATTAAAATAAAACAAAATGTAAATAAAAAGCGATCACTAAAAATCACTAAAAATGTTTAGAGAAAAATTAAAAGTAAAAAATTACATAAAATCAAATAAACGAAAGAAAAAAATTGAGAGCTACACAGACTTACTGCCGATAAGGCTGGCACATAGCAACCGATATCTATATAGCTGCACATGTAAGATTTTGCAGAATAATCTTGCTATCTATCTCAAAAGGACACTTCCTAACCGGACCATCTGTGCCGTACCTATGCTGATATGACCACTCCAGCGTCAGTTGGGATGATCAACTTGACACTGTTGCTGTGCTGGCAGCAGAATGGGAAGCCAGGAACTAAAACCTTTGATGAACCTTTAAGTTGACAGGAGTTGATGACAGTTCCAACAGCTCTGCGAGGGAGAGGATGATCTCCTGTTCTTTCCATCTGGCTCAGCTGCAAAACCACAATTGCCTAAAACTAGAGCAAGGAACATGATACAAGTGAGGCACCACTCCAGCTAGCCTGTCCTATATATCTGTAGGGTTAGTGCTAACAAGTTTCTGGCAAACTTTGGATTCCTTGGCCGGACAAGGAATATGAAAGAAAAGTGCTGCCAAAGCCAAAACCAAAACAACATGACAACCTTCTCCAATTCATTCTAATTGGCCTTGCTTGAAAGGTCAATTGCTTGAAAAAAAACTATTATTTGCTCTAATTCCCCTCAAATAAAGGTCAGTATTTGGTTGTGAGGATATTTAGCCTTCTAAAGGTATCTAGACCCTACCACTATTGGAGTCCTAGCTTGCATACAGCCTGTACCACACCCAGAGGCTGCCATGACCTCCCTATAGATAAACTTTTCAAGAAGGGCTGCAGCCCTCTCTTGCTAAGGCTTATAAATTTGTTGAAACAACAATAATAAGGACCCCTAATGCCACCTCAATACTACTAGAATATCAGTCTGAGTTTTAGGATTAAGTTGCCCCAGAGAGTGTGATAATGGATAAGTTCCAAATCGTTGCTGACCAATGACTGCACTTCAGCAAATTAGGAGGTAGGCAGAGAGACCTGAGAGTCATGTCAGGTGCCCCAGTCAAATCCCCCAGCTTGTTGTCTCTGTGGGACCAGGCTATCCAAAGATTATGGTTCAGAAAACCCTTTACCCAAAAGGCAAATCAGGGAGATCAGCAAGCTCCCTCAGCCTCACAGGATTTTTCATAAATTTGATATGTCCCCTTAGCCCATACAAAGCAAGAAATACTACTCAAATGTTGTCACCAGAATCTTGTTTGATGCTACACACAGACAAACTGCTGCAAGTGAGCCACAATAAGATAAAAATTCAATCAGTTTTACCAAGGACATTACTTTTCAATAGAAGGCAAAAAAAAATAAGTAAATAAGAAATACACAAATCATTTTGCATGGTGATGATTATAGTTCTACACAAAAATAAATCGGTTATTCAGTTCTTAGAAATAGTGATGATAAATACATATATTTCAATGAATTTGAGAGCATCTCTATCATATCTTCAAAAAAGTCACTATTATAGAAACAACTAAGCCCAAATTAAAAAAAAATAAGACTTTTTATATCTTTGATATCTTTTGCTATCTTATCTAATGAGGAGTACTTCAGATGTAAAATAATGAATATCAAGGATTGAACTCACACACACTGTATGCTTACATGTGTCATACCAAAGGTATTTACACAATTAAATTTTTTCCTAAAGCCGAACAAACAAAATTAAATAGGCATAATTCAAGTATAGGAATAATTATGTTGGTTAGCTAAAACAGGAAAACAGCACATACAAACTACTTGATGTCCTCTTCTGTCTAACTATCTTTCTGTCTTTTCTCCCTCTCCTTCTCTACACTGACTTCTTGTTCTCTGTAGGCCAAGAGAGAAGCAGTTGAGGGCAGATCAGTTCAGCAGGACATGTTTTAGCCTCGGGCCAGAGTAATGATGGAAACCAGACCAGATGTTTCAACGCCTGCAGCTCTCAGTCTCTGTTCTATCTCACTTCCTGACAACACGAGTGAGTCATTGGGAGTCCCAGAGCAGTCATTCCATCCAGACAAGTCTATTAGGGTTTCACTGAAGTCAATGGTCACACTTTTAAGTTGTCTTTTTTTTTTTTTTTTCTGGCAGAAAGTGGAGTGCTGTTAACCCTGCATAATTATAAATTTATTATAGAAACAGAGGGTGAGAGGGCACTGAGATATTCTTTCATCCCCTTAGTAGACTTAAATTTTACATTTGATTGGATGCAATGATAGTGCAGGATAATTCCCATTTTCCATTTTATTGTTTTTTAAGAAAATAAACTAAAATGCCATTAAGAACATCTTAAACTCACTTTTTAGTCATTTCTGGGTGAGCGTCTGGTACTATAGTACTATATTGCAAGACATATTGTATAATGATGAACACTGCAATTAACTATTGTTTTTCTGCTGTCATTCTCCTTCTAGACTGTACTTTACACATCCCACATCCTCCTACTCCATTTTCCAAGGATGGAGCCTCAACAGAAGCCCACTACAAGCGTCTTTCCTATCATCCATCATGTTATATTCCGCCTTGATACAGCACTGGAATCTAATTCCTAAACTTTCTTCAAAAATCTTTGTACCACACACTTTTATTACAGATATTTGTACACCAATAATTTAGTGTCAACCTTTCATTTGATCTGTCCTTGAAATTGAAATGCTCTTATTTTGCTGTTTACGAGACATTGCCAGCATTCAACCTTTAAGCCACCAGCCAATAGCAATTTACAAAGTGTAGGGGAAGAAGCCGATATTTGATATAACACAGCATATAACGCAACTGACACAAGAAAATGTGACAATCAGCAAAAGTTAAACTCTAAACATGAGGTTATAGAGGCAATCAGCCATTGTAGAGAACAAGGGGACACCAAATACTAATGCTACTCATAAAAAAGGAGCAGAGGGTATGCTCCTTCTCAAAAGCAACCACCAAGTCCTGAAAATGAAATTCAATTTTAATGTCTCTACCATCTCTATGCAATATTTCATATTGAACACAACATCACAACATCTGCGTGATTCTGAATATTTATTCACTGACTTCAAGTAACATTGCTTTCATAATACAGCACACTCTCCCACACTTGGACAACACTCTCTCAAGTAAGAGGTCTATTTGTCTGTTTGCTCCGTGTCAGTGTATGTGCATCTCTAAAGCTTGGCTGGACAAAGAGGTAAACACTGTGAAACAGTTGGCAGATAAAGTGCTTAGTTCTCATGCGCCCTTTCACTCTCCCTCCTCAGTTCGCTCAGACAGTCTGCAGGTCTCTGGCACTTTAATGCTGGAACGAAAAGTCTGAATGTTGATCTTACAAACGGTAGCCAACCCCCGTGATTTAATATTAAGATTTAAGATTTTAATACCCTTTTAAAAAATCAAATAAACGAGGAGGGCACACAGAGAGCAACATCTACAAAAGCTAATGCCCAATGTTGGGACACAAACTAATCTGGAACTGCAACAAAATCTAATGTGTTTTTTTTTGCTTTTATCATTTAGAACCTTTTGACCAAGCTTTAAAGGGTTCAACTACAGATATCTTGTCTTCCTAACTGATAGAATTTCATGTCTCCACCAAAAAGAGCTTATTCGGGAGGTCTCTAAGCAGACGACTACTTTAACTGCTATATTTGATGTAGTACGATATATGCATAAAATGGGAATCAATTAATCTAAACCTACCGGTTTTTATGCAGTCTAAAAGCACATTTAGCACACTGACATTTAAGAATAGTATGACATTTTGAAACCATGTGTGGAAATTCTCTTATATATCATAACTGCTCACAGCAATTAAGGAAATGACATACAACTAAGTTAATGCACCATGTTTACAATGTCAGCCAAATATGTGTCAGTAACTTGAGATCCAGCAGATAAAAGGCAGCCATACAACCTGCAAAACAAGTTAAATTATATTTCCCTGTTGGTAGCAGACCTAAAAGGATTCAAAGAGCTGTCACACATTGACTTCAGTACTGAGTACAGACTTTGTTAGAGCTGTTGAAGCAACCTTGTAGTGTCCTTAATGTTTGCAGCATCAAAAGCAACCAGTGCATTTGACAGTGGGAATGTGACTTGGAATTCACATCAAACACACAAACCTCTGCTGCACTGCTCAGGCTTTCCTGGCCTTCGCTGGCTCGCACCAGCAGCAAGTAGCGATGTTGGTCACTCTCATAGTCGATAGAGCGGGTCAGGCTGATTTCACCCGTCTCTGCTGAAATTGAGAAGAGGCTGCTGGGGTTGATGAGGAGGCTGTAGGTGATTGGTTTCTCCTGGAAGGATACAGCACGTGTCACCAAAAAGCTGGAGAGACATGGAGGGGAAGAAAAAAAGCATACGGTTGACTAAGTGTGCAATACTTGTAATGGGATTTCTGTAGATGAGTACACAATATCAAAGAGACGTTTTCCAAATATTATTTCATGTCATCGGTGTACAGAGGAATTACCTGCAGTAGATGGTGGACCAAAAAAATTAAGTGGAGCCGTGGCATTCAGCCATTAAAAGGCTAAACTATGAGCTACTGTCTAAATGTACTTTCCAATTGTGATACACTTTTACCAATTAAATCAACATAAACAAATAGGGATGCCCATTTTACTGGTTTGTCAAATAGAGTAAAGTCAGCAGTATGACTTCCATCTGAACTGTGTGTGTGGGTGTGGGTGTGTGTGTGTGTGTGTGTGTGTGATTGTGGGTCTGCATCATTCATGTTCTGCAGATATACAAGAGCTTTAAAAAAGTATTCACCAGTTTTTACACATTTTATTAAATTGCAAAATCATTTAAGTTATTTTTAAATGTCAACACTCAACAACTCAATGACATTTTCTTTTGTCCACTCAAATGATTAAAAACTTAAAAATAACAAACCTATCAGTTATAAAACTCTTGAAGCTCATAAGTCAGTACTATCTAGGAGCTCCCTTGCGGCAATTATAATCCAAGTCCCATTGGGCAGGTCTTCACAAGATTTGTGCACCAGGATTTGGGGAATTCATCTTATTCTTTCAGTTAGAACTATTTATTTAACCTGCGAGAAAAAAAAAATTGTATTTCTTCTGTTTACTTGAGCATCCTGACCAAGGTAGGCAGCACTCACATCAGTAATAGTTATACAAGAATGCACATAATTCAATAACAGGAATATACACACAATAAATGAATATGTGTACACATCAGATTGTAGAAACATGAAAAGTGAATACACAAAAGTTGCTGTGACATAATCTTATGAAAGTTACTGAAAAGTTACTGGCGAGGGTTGTGGGGGATGAAGCACAGTATAACCCTATTTTCTATCTACTTGAATCAAGTACTGGGATGTTGATGAATGTTGCTACAACCAATTCAGATCCAGTTCAACTTTTGAACTGAAAACAAAACACAGCATTTCCCAATGCATACCTTTTAAATCACATGCCTTTTGTGCAAACTACCAGGCACCACTCCAGAATATTTCCAGATATGTGAATGCATGTCCAGCAGAGCATCTTTTCCAGGATCACTGTGTTTCGGCTGACTTTTTTTAATATAACTTCTTGTCTATCCTGCACCATCATCACACAGGTCCATCTAAAAAAAAAATGTAGGTTTATAAGCTGCAGCCCAAAAAGAATTTGAGAAAATGACATTCAGAAAATGACTTATGTTGGAAGTTTTCAAGTGTTATCATTAGTCCAAGTCATAAGAGGTCATAGAACATACCGTATATCCAGAACACAAATTCACATCAACTCCCTAATTAACCAGATAAATACCTTATTCTGAAGTAAGATCTTAACCAGGCCAATAAGGTCATATTCGCTGAAAACATTTATCAAACTTAGAGTATCCCAATCTTAGTTGCATTATGTAAACATGTTAGCACATGCCGCATCCATGTCCTCAGTGCCTTATGGCCCTGCCACCGATGGGATTTATCATGTAGGGGTAACACTTTACACTGCTAAAAATAAACTGGCAGTTGTTAATATAGGATGCAATTAGCACTGCTTAACAGTGAATACTGTTACTGAGGACTCTCTCAGTCCTGAGGCTGAGCAGACTGGAGCAACAAATATATTTTTTTTTTCGTTAAAGTCTCGTGTTTTGCATTGACAACAAATGCTGTGCTATCCCACGTGTGCTTGGCACAGAGGAGCACATGCAGCATCTAACAAAACCTGAAAAGTTTTCAATAAAAAGAACACCCGGGTGACTGGTTATGCCAGGTTCCTGGGCCTCAGTGGGCTACTGCTTACGATAGGAGAGCCTGATTACATCATGTGCAGCAGCTGTGTTGATCAACTCCACCTGGCACTGCTCGCTGAACTAACGTGCCCCATCTCTGCAGCTGAGCAAAAGCACATCCCACCACCACATGTTGATTGTTAGCCCTTTTAATGTGTGTTCCTGAGTAATTCCATAGATTTAGCCACATATTTGTCAGTGGATAGCCGAAAAAGGAAAAAGTCGGAAAAGTCGTGATCACCATCAACAAACAAGGGAAAATGAAACATGAATCTTTTCTAATCTTTTAATCTTGGTTTTGCACCAGTCTGCAAAAATTATAAAAAGGAACCAATATTAATGTGAATAAATGGTATCAATAGGTATTAACCATGATAAAATCCCCTGTCACTGTCTTAAAGTGTTGAGAACCATTTTCTGACAGACCGACACTGAAGACAGAACTGCAATCAACTAGAATGTCATACTTTTTTTTACAACCCTATGAATATAAAGACAGACGCTCCCTCTGCATTCTTCAGCTGAATGATGTAGCCCATTAAAATGTTTAACAATGTAAAACAGTTGGATTATTCTTCCATATGTCTGATTTCAGGGAGGACATCTTTCTTCGTCTGGCAATCAAAGTAAGTCTGCTGTGCAATCTGACAAATATTTGCATCTCTACATGCATCCTCACCAAATTGTTGCTTGTTGGACCAATGTACATCACATCCATGTTACAGGCCCCGTTACGTTTAATTATCTGTTGCCTTTCTAGTGTCTTTGTCCTGTAGTTACGCAAACTATTTGTGACCACTGCGTTAATTTCAAGACAGATTGTTTGGTGTTTTTAAAGTTGATGCATGTAAATATACAAATGGCATTCATTTTTACTCAGCTTTTTTTAACCACACAAATATCTAACAAAGCTGGTTTCATGAAAACATTGGTTGCACATCTAAAATGACATTAATTTAGAGCCCCATTCACACTAAAGGCTGTTAGATCTTCTGTCAGGAATCTCTTGTAATTATGTTAGAATGATAAAGATACAAAAGATTGCTAAATTACTTTTAAACTAGCTAAATTAAAATTTTTAAGAAGCTCACTCATTGTGCTGCATATTTACTGTAAATGGGCTAAATGTGTCACTCTGTTGACATAAATTCAGCAGTCTGTATAACAAAGATCTGCACTCACAGCCAGACACCTAAATAAATGCATGTATCTTGTACGACTACAATGAATATGTAGTTTAGGAACTGAGGCAATGAACATTAACAGGTTGTCATTTAGCAGATTCTTTTATCCAAAGGGACTTACAAGTGAGGAAAAGCATTCGAGCATTAAGTGCTAAATCTATTTAAGTCTACATAAATTATAGAGTATAAGTACAGAACAGGTACAGAGGTGCAAAGTAAATACAGGTTAGGTGTGCTAGAAGAGTTAGGAGAGGAGTTCTCGGATGAGTGAACACTTATAAAAGTGATGCCAGTTTGAATGTCAATCATGGCTGTGGTAGAAAGGCAATGTGTGGGAGATTTTTATAAATGTGCACAGATGTGAGTCGGAAGCAGATATAGCATTGGCCATGCATGTTTAGAATAGAAAATCAATGGATGTGTGTTAACTTACGGCTGTCCTTCAGGGGTGTTTTCTGGTATGGCGATGGTGAAGGAAGCATTGTTAAATTGTGGCGGCCGGGCTCCAGCAACCACAGAGACGACAGCAGGGACACTGCGACTACCCAGCCGGTCGGCAGCCACCACTGTCAGCAGGTACTCCCTGTCCCGCTGCAGAGGAAGCCCTGTAGTTCGAACCTGGCCACTCTTCCTGTCCACTTCAAAGCGACCATCACCACCTGCAGAATACAGAAAAAAAACACTAAATAAAAGACATCAAAACAACAAGAACAATGACGAGATAAACCAGTGCAACTGACTGGAGGTATGGGTTCAGATTAATGTTTTATATCTGTAGTTTGGAACAGTTTGGAACAGGTTCCAAACATGAAAACAAAATGTACATACAAAAATTGTGTGTGCAGTTTTTGTCTCACATGCATGAGAACTGATTAAAAAAAAAGGTGTCACAAGTGTATGTACTTCACATGTATTTCTGTGCACACAAATATTTTCACACAGTTACATCTGCTATGGTGAGGTGTAAATTAAATATATGCTCTGAGCTAGTAACAGTCAATAGCCTCTGTTACTGTTTACCAAAACAGCACATTTTGTTAAAAAATGTCTCTATTTTACCTCCAAGGGAGAGTCCCGTTTTTTTGTTCTTGTTTACATTGCCATGTCCAGTAATTCATGGTTGATTATTCCAAGGAGTGTATTGTTATGACCCCTGAAGTCATAATAGTATACATTTGTTTGGTAGTGGAAGAAAAAGGTGCTTGTGTACATGTGTAAAATGAAAATGCAAACATGCTTTAAAACTGAGAGACAGATCAGTTGTTTACATTTTTACCTCTGTTCTAACACGTGACCAATAATTTTAGACTGAATCTACACAGAGCTTAATGCATGTGGCCCCAGGTTGGGTCATATTTATCACTATGTGTCTATCCAATATTATCTATTTAGTTGAATCTATTATGTGCAACACACAAGTGGATCTGACAAGATATTGCCATGATCAAACTTGATCAGACCATGATCAGGCATTGAATGATGAGTAAAACTGATAAGATGATAAAAGGACAGAACGATTGACGTCTGTCTCATCACATACTCCACCTGCCACAGCCATTTCCCAGGTAGCATCCACAGTAAAAAAACATATTTAAAACTGATAACATTGTGCAACAGGAGGAGACTGAGAAACTTGTTTTTGTCATCAATACCTGCCAATACTGAACCCTTTGATTCATTAAACTAGCCAACCTGCAACTTTCTTATAATGGAGGCTAACAATAAACAAATTCTACAAAATATGCCAACTTGTTTTTTCTAAAGCGGCAGGTAGAAAACCACAGTCTGAAGGATATCAATAACGCAGCTACGTAGGTGGAAGAGGAGGTTCTTAGAAGGAATGCAGCTGATACTGAGGTGAATAGGCCAGTTCGAGAGAGAAATATGGAGCAGAAAGCTAGAGTTAAGTGGTCTCGGGCAAATAGCAACAAAGAATGGGAGGCAGTCAATAAAGATTTGTCGATAATATTAGATAGGTTAGGAGGAAATGCAAGCGATAGGCTTGAGAAGATGGGAGATAAAATTTACTCCTATGGTGTAGAAAGATTTGGGGTGCAAGATGGAAAGAGGGTTGAAAGAGTACATTTAGTTAAGTTTAGACAGCAAAAAGAGATGGAGAAATTGGTTAAGGGAAGAAGAAATGTAAGAAAGCAGTGGAAAAGAGCTACAGAAGACGAGAGGGAGGCAATTAATGTTTTGCACTAAGAATTGAGAAGCAGGCTAGCAATAGTCAGAAGGGCTGAATGTCTTAGGAAAAAGAGAAAGAGGAAAGAATAAGTAAGGACTGTGTTTTACAAGGACCCGATCAAGTTTGTTAGAGGGTTGTTTAACCAGGAAAAGTAAGGGCAGCTAAGCAACAAAGTCAGAGGTGGAAGAGTATCTAAGAAATACATATTCAGACCTTGAGCAGTGTAGAGTAGCAGGCCTTCCACCTGACATGGCACCATAAGAAGAGAGATAGCTCATAAGATGGATGTTAGGCCACCTAGGTGGGAGGAGGTTGAGGAGGTAGTCAGGCGTGCTAAGGCTTCGGCGGCCCCAGGGCCAAATGGAGTCCCCTGCCTGGTTTATAAAAGTGATATCCTGATATCATAAAGTTTTTGTGGAGGCAATTAAGAATAGTTTGGGAGAAAGAGTTTATTCCTAGAGCATGCTGTAGGGCAGGACATGTTCTTATTCCAAAGGAGAAAGAGTCCTGAGAGAGACCTGAGTCAGTTCAGGATGATCTCTCTCCTAAATGTAGAGGGTTAGATTTTTTTTAGTGTAGTTGCACAGAGATTAGCTAGTTATTTAGAAAAGAATAGCTTAATAGATACTACTGTGCAGAAGGCAGGAATACCAGGTTTCACAGGGTGTTTAGAGTACACTAGAATGATTTAGCATCAGATTCAGACAGCCAAGATTGAGAAAAAAGACTTGCATGTCATATTTCTGGATCTAGCAAATGCATTTGGTTTAGTGCCCTATAGCCTTATTTGGAAAGCGTTTGAGTATTTTAGAGTGCCTGTAGTTGTTGTTAACTTAGTAAGAGCATATTTTCAGGATTAGACTATGCCTAAGTACAGCAGGTTTCACAACAGGCTGGCAGAGGCTAGAAATAGGCATTATGGCAGGGTGTACGATTTCTCCATTAGCATTTACAATGGCGATAGAGATAATTATTACAGCTTCCAAGTGGGTTGTAGGTGGAGAGAGACATCAGGATGGCATACACCAATTAGGGCCTACATGGATGATATGACGTTGGTGACTACAACAGTGCCATGTATGAAGAGAATCCTAGTCATTCTCAGGTTTCTTGAGAGACTTAATAAAAATCTAAAGTGGGCTGTTGTGAAAATCAAACCTAAGTCTAGAAGTATCTCAATAAGTAGAGGGAAATGAAGTGATATAAAGTTTATAATAGATGAAGAAAAAATTCAATAATTAGGGAAAAGGCAGTAAAGAGTTTAGGCAGGTGGTACCAGGCAGACATGAATGATGGAGAGCAGGCAGTGCAGTTTCGGAAAGATGTTGCTGAGGGACTGGATAGAATAGATAAATCAGGGCTTCCAGTAAAGTTGAAGCTCTGATGTCTGCAGTTTGGATTATTTCCTAGGTTGATGTGGCCACTGGCTGTGTATGAGATTCCATTATCTGTTGCAGAAAAATTGGAAAGATTAGTTAGCTTTTACAGTAGGAAGTGGCTAGGTGTTCCTAGATGTTTAATACTGTGGCACTGTATGGGAAGGGCATACTCCAGCTCCCAGTATCTAGTCTAGTAGAGGAGTTTATATGTACTAAAGTTAGGAAAGAGCTCCTGTTAGCTGGGAGTAAAGATGTGGTAGTTAGTAAGGTGGTTCCAAACCCAACCAAGGGGAGGAAATGGAATCCAAGAATGGCAGCTCAGGAGGCAGAAGCAACTCTTAGGCATACAGAGATTGTGGGTAATGTGCAAATAGGCAGAGGAGGGTTGGAGCTTGGCCCAGGCAAACCAGCGTGGAGTAGAGCAGGTCCCAAGGAGAAGAGAAAGTTAGTTGTTGAGCAGGTTCGTAGACAGGAGGAAATGTTAAGGGGCACAAAGGCAGTGGCTCAGGCTAAGCAGGGGCAGTGGTTGAATTGCAAACGTGTAGAGAAGAAAAAGCTTAGTTGGAAAGAGCTGTGGAGTATGGAGGAACGGAGTTTTAGATTTTTGATAGGGGCAACATATGATGTATTGCCAACTCCCCAGAACCTAAAACTCTGGGTAAACGGAGACCTGTTATTTTCGTTATGTTTAGGTACTGCAACTCTAAGGCATATTTTGTCAGGTTGTAAAGTTGGTCTGTCACAAGGCCGGTATACGTGGTGACATAACCAAGTATTAAGAAGCTTAGCTGCAGGTATTGAAGATAAACAAAGGCTTTAGGAGAGATTAAGCTGAAGAGAGTGGTAATTCAGTTTGTTCAAGAGGGGGAGAAAGTTAATAAGACAATAATGGAGGCAAGGCAGCATTGAGGATGCTTGTGATTAGGAGACGCAGGTAGATTTAGGAAATAAGCTTGTTATTCCCAAGGAAATAGCCTCTACAAATCTAAGGCCTGATATGATATTGTGATCTAGGAGTAGAATGAGAGTCTATTTAATAGAGCTGACTGTTCCTTGGGAGGAATTAGTAGCAGAAGCATATGAAAGGAAAAAGCTTAGGTATGTAGAGTTGGGGGCAGAAGCAGAGCAGCGAGGATGGAAAGTTAGGATATGTTCAGTGGAAGTAGGATGTAGAGGATTTGTTGCAAAGTCTGCTGTGCCATTGTTGAGGGTGCTGGATATAAGTGGACAGAGTGTGAGGAAAATGGTGAAGGAAGTGTCAGATGAGGCAGTAAAGTCCAGTCAGTGGATTTGGATTAGAAGAAGCAATAGTAGCTGGGGCCCAGCAGGGGGAGCACTTAGGGTAAACAAATTCTTGGCAGAAATCCAGGATGTATTTAAGTTGAGTGTGTGGCCAATGTGAGCCTTTTGAAACCAGGCGGCCATTCAGGTGAGTTGGCCTGTATGCCCTCGTATTTGCTGGCATTTTTAGTGATTGTAGGACTGTTTAGGTGAGTTTGTCTGCTGAATCTGCTAGTGTGTATTGTACTGCCTCCACCTCTGGCACCCTCTATACTTTCAATACCCCCCACCCGAACCAGGGTTTGAATCCCATTCCTACTTATCTTTACCTCTTCTATTTCTACCCCCTACCCGAACCAGGGTTTGTATCCCCATCCCGCTATGACTCGGTGCAGTTGATGAGAGGCTGGTGTAGCTTGAGGTTGTGGGGAAAAAAACATGGTTATTATGGTGTGAGGAGTAGTGATGGCTGGCATTAGGGGAGTGACTCTGGAAGCCAGCACGCAGTGACAGTGATCACTGTCTAGCCTCCTGGAGGTGTTGTGGGTCCAACTAGAAGAAACAATGTTGAAAGGAGGTTACCACCTGATGACCCCAATGACATGTTGGTCAGCACTGCTCACTGATCTTTATAGGGATTATAGGGAATTATTCAGAATCTGGTCCATTTTTTTCTTTAGCACAAGTTTCTTGTGTTTATCTTAAATTTTCCAAACTGTAGGACAAATTAAGATGAGCAACAACTTTTTGATCTATTGTACAGGGTTACAGAAGGAATCACAGAAAAAAATATATATATGTATACATCTATCTCTCTCTATATATATATATATATACATACATATATAGTGTATACAATTTCTTTAGCTGCATTAATGACAAAAACAAATGCAAGCACACACCTAATTGGCCAACCACTTTATTAAAACCCAGAAAATATATGGCACTATCATGTAGAAATATGTCTAAAATGATGTTGCAATAATAAAAACCAAACTTGGCATTGGTTATTTATCTTCCGTGTGGGCACCTCTCCCAAGCAAACCTTACTCCGGGTTGAAGATATTATTTAACATGTGTAACTATATATATTCATGCAGGAATGGGCCTTGAAACTGAATATCATTTGATGTGAGATATGAGAGACTAATTTGAACAAGCAGGTCAATGACAAAGGTTAACCTGATCAATCATGTTGCAGTCCTCTACTTACAAAGCCTTGTTAGATTATAGGATCGAGGTGATTAGACTTTTTAAAATGACATGTTTAAATATGAGAGAAAGAAAGAGCTTCTGATATCCTGAAATTATCAAATACCACCATTTTGTAAATGTTTGCTGAATGTGTTCTTTTCTCAATTCTAAGATGCTTTATCTGTATCTGTCATTAGCTGGTAGATGTTCCCAGTTAATGACAGATACAAATAAAGAGTTAATGTCCTACCCTGCTAAGGAATAACCTTTAAAGGAAGGTTTAATAGGAACATTAACTTTTGAGGTTATTAAGATGTGAAATTCTAAAAGCATGACGAATACCACTGACAAATTTATGATTTTTAGATGAAAAAAATCCTCCAACATAGGGGTACGCCTATTACACAACAGTGCATTAAGACAACTGATAAAACATAAACTCAAAAGAAGCAACCAAAACACCATGGGATATGTGATTTACCCTTAGATGAGTAAAACATCATTTCTTAACATCCTATCTGTAAAGTTTACTCTAGACACCAACAGAGATGTTTATGTTCTTCTTTCTTGTCAGTTTATTCTCATGCATCCTCAGGAGGAAAATTGGAAGATCATCTCTTTGACAAATTCAAAAACAGGCACACAATATCATTACATGGCAGACAATAATAAAAGCAATTATTTTGCATAGTGGAGAAAAGAATGGCTTCAAGGCAGAAAATTGCTTGTGTAGAAAATACTGGAACTGCAGCTGCTTATTTCAAGTGACAAAGATTTGACGAGATTGGACCGTGTCTCACTGAAAATATTATGACTGATGTTATCTATCTTGACCACTATGGAACACTAATTAAAACCTGTAAAGTTGTAAATATTCTGTGGTTGAAAGTCTCGAGCTTAAGCCTTAATAGTGACTGGCTGACATGTCAAAGCTTTAATTTTAAACTATTGCAAGCATTTTGATTTGCCATAGCAGAAGTCAACCCGCTTCATTTCTGAACATGCAGGACATAAAGAGAAGCAACCTACCATCTGACAGAAAGTACTCCACTTCGCCATTGTTGCCTTCGTCCCCATCCTGAGCGTAGAGTTTGTACACCAACGAACCGGCAGGAGCATCAGATGAAACCACCGCCAGGTAGGGAGCAGGAACCATGTGCCACTCTGGGATGTTGTCATTTACATCAGTCACAGTCAACTCCACTCTGACCAAGTACCACTCTGATCCTGGGAAGCAAAGGAAAGAAGAGGGACATTTTTAGAGGGTTGATTGTGCTGGCTGACAAACAAATGAAAGCTTTGTTTTGTGAGGGGGGGGGGGGGGGGTTAAGAAGCATCCTCATTTTAATACAGCCTTTACCTACAAGTTTCTGCTTCTTCTGATTACAATTAAAAGATTTGAAAAGTTTTATTATCATTACAACCGAACCAACAGTTTCTACCTTACTCTGCCAGCAGTAGTCTAGGAGTCCAAGAGCTCTATTTATGCAGAAGTTAAACACAAATAGCAAGTGTTGGTTGTGTATCCCCCTCACACCCAAAAAAGTAAGTGTTGCAATTTTTTTTTTCTCAATGCAACATTTTTTTTTTTTCGTCGTTTTTTTTTTCGTCAGAAAAACTTTTTATTTACTTTTTATTGAATGTTAATGGACAACAGTATCTATTGCCCACCAAATAAGTCTTTCATACATCAACTTTTCTATCATTTTGATGAGAGGAACAAGAAAATAAAAAAAAAATAAATAAATAAATAAAAAAAAATTATTTACGATGAAAAGCAGTTTATAGCTTTACTTTTTCTTTATATTGCATTACAAGAGTTATGTTAACATTGAACATGAAAAACCATTGCAAACTGTTGCTTGAACTATTTTTTGGTTTAGGCATTTTGTAGATTTTATGCCTTTTTCAGTCATTTTTAGTCATATTATGATTGATACAGCAAAAAAGCAGTTTCTTCTTGGTTACACACAGATAAATGTCATACATCATGCATTTCACAAAAAGTTTGCTATTGCAGCCTGCATTTCTGCATGTTGATGCATTTGTTGCGTCAACATTGCTGACAAATGGATTGAACTATACTTTTTATACCACTCTGGGGATGTGGCTTCACAGATCTTCTCGTGTGGAGGAGGCTCTTCTTCTTCATCATCAGTGCTTGTCATATCACATCCTTGCATGCACCAGATCGTGCCTGAGAAATCAATTTCCCAGCTAAAATTCAATGCACTCAAGGATGCTCTACCTGTTTCCCTGACGCCTGGCTATCTATCTGATGTACAATGGATCCAACTGTTTGTGGCAGACCGGTATAAAAAAAGAAATTGAGCAATATGCAGAGAGTCCACTTTCTGCTGCTGCCTGACATCTGATAGAAACTGAGCATGTAATCGCACATATCCACTTTTCCCATTTTGGTATTGTACTCATACACAACTGCAGGTCTGGAAAGACTGATGTGATGCTTTTCCTTACTGGTGCACCTAGTGCAGCTGCTTTGTGGTTCTATCCCAAGGGCCCTAGAAGCCATGAGAATTGGCTTGTTGTCTTGCCATTTTGTCACTGCAAGTTCCAATGGTTTTCTTATGATCATTTCCCTTCTGCTGCATCTGATGATCACTGACCATACCCTAGCAACTTTATACATAAAGCACATTAAATAAACCAAAGCTGAAAAAACTAGATCTTTTAAATCATTGTCCAATTAAAAACCCAGTAAGTAGGGTTTTAGCCTAGATTTGAAGAGGCCCAGGTCAGAAATAAGACGCAGCTTGAAGGGGAGCTTATTCCAGAGCCTGGGAGCAGCAATGGGAAAAAAGGCTCAGAAACCCCAGTGTTTGTATTTTGACCTGGGCACTTCCAGCAAAAATTGATTTGTTGACCTATGAGCTCTACCAGGATTGCGGACTGTTAAAAGCTTGGATAAATATGATGGGGTGATGCCGTTTAGAGCTTTAAAAACAAACATTGAAAGTTTAAAATCAATTCTATAAAGGACAGGAAGCCAATGGAGGGAGTTAAGAACAGGAATGATATACACACATCTGTTAGTGTTGGTTAAAAGTCGGGCAGCAGCGTTTTGCAAACGTTGAAGGCGACTGAGAGAAGAAAGGGCAGTAGCTACAGGTAAGTTGGAATTCCTGACAGAAGCGGAGATAAGTTTTTTATGTCCATCATTATCAAATTTAACTAGGTTATGGCCAGGTGGTTGACCAGCAGAGACTTGTTTCTTTGAATGAACAGTCAAAAACAGCACAAAAACCAACAAATCGAGGAGCGCCAGACAAGCAGCCACATACACTATATTGCCAAAAGTATTCACTCACCCATCCAAATAATCAAATTTAGGTGTTCCAATCACTTCCATGGCTACATGTGTATAAATTCAAGAACCTAGGCATGCAGACTGCTTCTACAAACATTTGTGAAAGAATCGGTCGCTCTCTGGAGCTCAGTGAATTCTAGCGTGGTAACGTGATAGGATGCCACCTGTGCAACAAGTCCAGGCGTGAAATATCCTCAGGGTCGCCAACTTTCCACCGAGTCAATCACTACAGACTTTCAAACTTTACATGGCCTACAGATAAGCTCAAGAACAATGCGTAGAGAGCTTCATGGAATGGGTTTCCATGGCCGAGCAGCTGCATCCAAGCCATACATCACCAAGTGCAGGGGATGGCCCCTTCCTGTTCCAACATGACTGCGCACCAGTGCACAAAGCAAAGTCCATAAAGACATGGATGAGCGAGTTTGGTGTGGAAGAATTTGACTGGCCTGCACAGATTCCTGATCTCAACAGTCCGATAAAACACCTTTGGGATGAATTAGGGCGGAGATTGCTTGTCAGGCCTTCTCGTCCAACATCAGTGTCTGACCTCACAAATGCGCTTCTGGAAGAATGGTCAAAAATTCCCATAAACACACTCCTAAACCTTATGGAAAGCATGCCCAGAAGAGTTGAAGCTATTACAGCTGGAAAAGGTGGGCCAACATCATGTTAAACCCTATGGATTAAGAATGGGAAGTCACTTCCCAGATGAGCGAATAGTTATGGCAATATAGTGTACACGTAGGTACCATCTTGATCATCATCATCGTGAATTCACTTGACATTTTTGCCTTACATTCTTGCTGGAATCATTTTTTTTAATCACAGGTCCTGTTTCAGAAAGATTCTTTGGCTGTAGGACATCAAGTAATTTGGCTGAGGTGAAGCCCCTTTCAAAGTAAAGCACTACATCTCCTCCAAATTCTAGCTTTTCATCTTTGAATGTGTTTTTTTCCTGCATAGACCTTAAAGTCCAACACTAAGCCATTTGGACTGGCAGGAACATAGACTTTCAGCCCAGTTTGATTTGGTTTCCCGGAGACAAGCTTATGTACAGGACAATGAACAGTAAAATGAATCAATGAATCACACCGTCTGAGTGTGACCCTGGACGACCGACTGTCGTTCTCGCCAAACATCGCATCAGTGACCTGTTCCTGCCGATTCCTCCTCTACAACATCCGGAGGATTCGCCCCTTCCTCACCGACAAGGCAGCACAGGTGCTCATCCAGGCTCTTGTCATCTCCCGCCTGGACTACTGCAACTCCCTCCTTGCTGGCGCCCCGGCTTCTGCCATCAGACCTCTGGAGCTGGTTCAGAAAGCTGCTGCTCGCCTGGTGTTCAACCTCCCCATGTTCTCCCACACCACTCCCCTTCTCCGCTCTCTACACTGGCTCCCTGTAGCTGCTCGCATCCAGTGTAAGACTCTGGTGCTAGCCTACAGGGCAGTGGAAGGAACAGCTCCTTCATACCTCCAGGCTATGGTCAAGCCCTACACCCCCGCCCGACCACTTCGCTCTGCGGCCACCAGGCGCCTGGCTGCCCCGTCACTCAGCGGTCCCTGCGCACGATCGACACGGTCACGGCTTTTCTCTGTTCTGGCACCCCGATGGTGGAACGATCTCCCGACTGATATCAGGACAGCTGAGTCGCTGCCCATCTTTCGCCGCAGGCTGAAAACCCATCTCTTCAGGAAACACTACCCTGATCCGCCCTCTTAGGACATCACCTGACATTTGTTTCCTAAATTGTCTTTGTTTTCTAAATTATCTTCCCATTTGTCTAGTACCTAACTTACCGCACTTACTCTAGCAGTTATTTAGCTAGTTATGCTCTTAGCTGTTTGGTTTTGGAAGGAAATGCACTTATGATTTCTTGTGACCTGAAGTTCTTCTGCCTACCGATGTGGAACACACTTATTGTAAGTCGCTTTGGATAAAAGCGTCTGCAAAATGACTGTAATGTAATGTAATGAATCATTTATTCATCTACAGACACATATCTTGGTAGTTTATGACAACCTTGTAGATTCTTTTAAGCAGAGGTATTCTGCATATCATTTTAAATAATTATTTTCATCCCCCTCAGACACATCAAGATAATTTGTAACTTTGAGTGAGCTTTGAACTTTGATGAAAATGTATTCCTGGCATGTATTTCTAGCATAGGTATTTCAAAGTACAGAACTTCTCTCAGGATACACGGACCATTTCACCCAGTATTACAAAATGTGTTTCTGAACAGGATTACCAACCATGTCTTTAAACATACTAGTCGGTATGGCAGCCATTTTGGAAAGACAGATCCTCTGTTTCATTAGATCAGGGCTACCCAAATCCGATCCTCGAGGGCCGACGTCCTGCAGGTTTCAGATGTTTCCCTGCTTCAACACAGCTGATTCATATGAAATGGAGCTCTTCAATAGGTTGTTAAACCAGCTGATGAAGCATCGATCTGAATCAGGTGTGATGGAGCAGGGAAACATCCAAAACCTGCAGGACGTCGGCCCTCGAGGACCGGATTTGGGTAGCCCTGCATTAGATCAACCCCAACAAATCACATATCAATAGAAAGCCCAGGATGACATCTCCACAGCAAAACAGGTTTTATTGGAGATCATTTTGTTTTTTTTAAATAAAGATGTGAAACTCTGGTCCCTTTCAGAGGACAAAAATGCATTGTTGGGTATGTTGGGAATGTTACCGTTCACTGAAAGCTTGTCATGTCACTGTCCTGACTGTTTCCCACTAAACACTTAGTCACAGTTGTTCAGTGCTTGCCAACAATCTTTCAGTTATTTGAACCATGAAAACTGCAACAAAATTCATATGAAACTAAACTGAACCACAATTGAATAAAAAATTTACAATTTTAACTTTAATTTGACAGACCCATGAGTCGCACGAATCACCATGAAACTGTCATGAATCACCATGGGAAACAGCCCAGACCCCTGAGCTGTTTCTCACCTCCTTTATCTTTATCATCTTGGTTAACATTAACTAGAATTCATTCAGTGTTGTCTTCAACCCTTACTGTGTGCTCAGGATTAAAGAGGCAAATGTGGGCTCCAGAGGTAAGAGTGGTTCTGGCTTCTTGCCTTTATATATTACTACAACTGTTGCATGTCAACAATGTTTCACAACAACAAGTGTAAAGATTTTCTCTAAAATTGTAAAAACACATTTTTCAAAGAGTAACCGATTTGAAAAAATGTTTGGTTTATTGCATGAGTCGTCCAGTGTTATTTTTGTCCCCCTTTTTCAGTTTTTGTTTTTTTAGAGGTGTCTGCAAAACAGCACTTTTTTCTCCATCAATGCAGCAGCTGCAAAGCAAATCCTTGGACCCTGAGCCAGCAAAAAAGCCTACCTTTTAACTGCACTGTACTCTTCTGTGGATTTGTAAAATTCCCGTAACTAAGACAGACCACTTTGTTAAGATAGCAGTACACAAAACTGAGCAACAGATTAAGATAAATGTAGACAAATGGAAAATAGACTGCTTGTATAGCACTTTTCTAGTCTAGCTGACCACTCAAAGCGTTTTTAACATTACATGCCGCATTCACCCAGTCTTAGTCTATAGATTATCATGTGCTTCCTACTCCATTCACACACATTCATACATCAATGGATGCATTGGTAAGCAATGTGGGGTTCAGTGTCTTGCCCTAGGACGCTTTGACAAGCTACCTGGGGAAGCAGTAATTGAACCACCAACCTTACGATTGGTAGGCGACTACTCCTGAGCTACAGCCGCCCCACAAACCAGTGCACCAATACTTAGGAAAATATTCAATACTTTTCTGGACACTAAGTTTTTTAATTAATAAAGTATTTTCTATAAACACAGCTCCAGATAAACATTTCCATGGCAACTAAAAATAGGAGTGCCTGCTAGAAATGTAGAAGCACCACTTAAAAAGACAAAAAATGCAATGCATTTATGTTTTTTTTAGTCTTTCCTGCATGTTTATGAATGATTTGATAATAAAGACAATTTACAGAAATTACCAAACATCCTGTGATGAGTTTCATTATTAATATTTATATTGTTCTTAATATTTATGTATAATAAAGTAGTATTATATGAAAAAATAAGGTGTCTTTAAGAAAAGAAAAAAAAAAGAAAACTGAGGCTAAATAATACCTTCTGAAATGAATCAATACCATGCTTCTGTCAGATAAGCTTTCAATTCAAAAAGATGTTTCGATGCAATAAATATTAACGTGTTGACTTGCATGTTGATTTAAATTGTTTGGCCGATGCATCTGTCACTATTAATGAGCAGCACAAACATTATGTCATTTCTGAAATTCTCAGTTTTTCCACATAATCATAATTAAATATAGTAAATGCCAGCTCCTCGTCTACAAGGTGGTTTATTATTATCTCTTCTGTATATAAATAAGCTGATTCTTGCCTTTTAAATGCAGCAGACAGACCTGCCGCAGTTCGTCAGCCTATTTCTGCATCATTGATGCTGTTGTTGTGTCTTAATAAGTGTTACCAAATATGTTTGGTCCAATCAGAAAACTACAGTTGGCTATCCCCACAAAAGTTGGGCAACAACAATATCAAAACATGAAACATACAGTGTTCCTTTTTTTCGTCATATGTTTAGCTTATAAACTGCATGACTGTTTCATGTCTGAAAAAGTAGATCTGTGCCTTATGATTTCACATCTTTGTCAATCACCATCTTCACTAAATTAGATCTCGTAACACCTATCACCTTGTCAGAATCCATTAGGCGGATAAATGGAAGACTGTATTGAATACACCCTAAGGCCATTTTGAGTAACTGGTTAAGCCTTTTGGTCTTACTAATGCCCCTTAGTATTTCAGGCCTTAGTTATGGATGTTTTAAAGGACTTCTTCAATTTTCTTTTATCTTTTCAAAGAATCCTGAAGCGTTATCATGTGAGAATGGTCCATCAAAGACTCCTAGTATGTCAAGTCGAGTTTCATGTCCTATCTCTAACCTTTGTGGGCTTTCTGTTTGAGGGTGGGAAGGTAAAGATGGACCCAGATAAGATCAAGGAAGTAGCTTAATGGCCAGTTCTCTCCATCCACAAACAGCTTCAGTGTTTCCTTGCTAACTTTTACCACCAATTCATCCATAACTACAGTCATTTAGCCTCACTTCTAACCAGACTCACCACGTTAAGCCAAGCAATGGGGCTCTTTACTCCACATACTGCTACTCCTGTTGTTACATAAAGGCAATTCAGTGGAAAGTAGACGTCTATAGGCTGGTGAATATATTCTGGCAAAAAAATTTATTTAGACAACAGGTGATTAAGCAGGTTGGAAGTAAAACAAAAGCTGTATTCAGACACAAGTAAAGCATGATATAACATATAGCAATATACAAAGAAGACATATTTTATCAATTTACATTGGCTTCCATTCATCTGCCATCCCCTTATTTCCCTTCAGGAATATAGTATGTGAACATCTGACAAGGGAAGTTTCAGTCGGAACAAACTGACATAGCCATCTCAGCATCTCAACTAGTAATTATAATCAGTGCAGTGCAACGTGTTGTAAACAGCAATCATTGTGACACTGGTAAAACACAGTATGGTCCCACATAGCTCTCATCAGTACAACCACCCTTTCATCCAAAAACACACGGACGACAGAGTAGTGTTTACTTGTCACAGCAGGAAGAAGGTGTAATTACAAGAATGCACCCACAGGATTGCTCTCAGTTCTGTCAGATTTGATACCTACTGGAAAAAAGAATGCTTGATGGATTCACACATGGAGATTTACAAAAACTTAAATAAATAAATGCAAGTTGTGAGGTGGAAAAAGTGCCTTGTTTATGTGGTTGTGCACTCAATGATGCAACCTGGGCCAAAATACAGACCGGAGAAAAAAGTATTTTCTGAATGATAGGGTGCCATCAAGTAATACCGACCATATCAGGAAAGAGCCGCAAGAAAAATAAACGCCGAGTGTCGCATTAACAGGATTAAGAGTGAAGTGCAGAAGCTGAAAAATGACCCTGTGGTTGTTATAGAAACACCAGAACAATGAAAAGAAGAAAATGGAAGAATTAAGAGGAAGAAAAAGAAAAGCATGAACAAGCAGTTGCATAAATCAATGGTATTTGAGAATAGAGAGGATGAGGGAACATACAAGAAAGGAAAAACAAAAGCAGACATTAAAAGAAGACAAGCCCAGAATTAACCAACCATAGCTGGTTAAAAATATATATATATATCACTGCACTTGACTCTGGGGTTCAACCAATGTGTTTGTTGATGCTCTTTTGCTGTCTCTCCTTTCCCCTCTGTGGTCGTAACAGATTCAAAATTAATTGGCAAAAGGACAATGCTCCTGTTGGGAAAGAGGGGACAACAATACCAAGATAATAAATCACATGGCTGATATTCAGAGCGCTATGCCAAAATGCATGTCTCTCTAGTACATACAGACACACACACACACACACATACGCCTTACTCACTAATAACAATCATCAATGGATTAGTGGCTAATGAAGGACCATAGGGAGATACAGATTGGTGACATTGCCATCCCTCACACTAATGCATCTTACTGGATCTAATGATATGTTGCAATCCCTTGAAACAGTGGGAAGTCAGATTACTAACGTTGCCATAGAAGGTTTTTCCATAGCCGCCAACCTCATTTGTTCCAAAAGGCTGCTCCAAGCATTTCTAACTGTTATTCTTCTCATGATGCCCTCCTCTAAATCTTGCTGTTAGACCATCCGAAAAATACAAAAATAGTCCCAACTGAAAAATACAGTTTGTGTTCGTGCTCTAATTGTAATAACTCAATGATCACAAACCAAATAAATTAACTGGTCAAGACAAGATAAAACTTGTAATTCTCTATATAAGCAAGTCTTTGGATCTTTTTTTTAAGTTCTAAAAAAAAAAAATCATACATATGTCATATATTTTCACATTAAGCTTGTCACAAACTATGGGCCTCATGCAAGAACATTTTTGTAGTCTTATTTTAAATTCGACAAACACTCTTGACTTCTTAACTTAACTTGGGGTATAATGTATATATTTATGTATGATTGCTGTGACGACCCCTCCGCTCCACTAGTTGTCCCTGTCTTTTTAGTTGTTTCTTCCCTTTTGCAGGGAGTAAGGCGGAGTGCTCATCAGGCAAATTGAGCCACACCTGGGGCTTGTGTTTTAAAAGCTCCTCTCCTGCCAGTTACGCCCCCCCCCCACTTTGATTGAGTTGGTTAGACCAGGTTACGGGGCGTCTGCTGTTTTGTTCTGTTTTCGTTTGCTTACACATCCACACACTCATGCATGCATACACTAATGACAACTGACTTCCACGTTTCCTTAGTTTAGATAATTTTGTGAATAAAAGTTATTTTCGAATTTAAAAACTCTCGTCTGTATCCCATCTTTGTTGCAGACTTAGAGCCGGGCTGTGACATTGCTTCAAAGTAATTAAATATACAATCCATGAGTCAAGCAAACTTGATTAGAATAACAGTGGACTATTCTATGTGACTCCTACTACAGGTCTGGATCACTCGTAAATTCTGTTCGTACCTGAAAGAAAACTTAAAATAAGAAAAAATTGGTGAATGCGCAAATTCTCTTAAATCACTCGTACACACGACTTAAGAACAAATCTGTTCGTACGAATGGTTGTCGCTGCAAGAAAAGCAGAGATGGTGACAACACTAGTGATGTCATACAGTTTACATAAGAGAAGATAAGATAGTCCTGTATTAGTCCCACTTACAGCAGCAAGAACGGTAAGATAGAAAAAATTAGCATTTACATCATTTCATGTTTGTGAATGTATGAATTTGTGATTATAGAGAAATAAAAAGTATGATACGATATTCAATATGGAATAAATCTCTTTAGCAGCTATAATATATACAAACAGAATAAGTATGGATTAATATTTACAATGTATTTACATTGTTCCAGAGATAGTACATGTAGATATTGCACATGAAAGGGATGAAATTGCACATTGTCCCGTTTTTAACATGTAAGATGTACATGTAGCCTGTGGTCTACTGAGAACAGTGCTGGTTGTACAGTCTAACAGCACCTACCTGCGATAGAGCTGCCCAGTGCAGTGATGGTGTCATGTAGAGGGTGGAAAAGGTTGTCAATCAGAGATGATAGCTTGGCCATCATTCACTTCTCTCCCACCACCTCAGCTGAGTCAAGGGAGCATCCCAGAACCAAGCTGGCTTTCTGAATCAGCCTTTCCATCCTCTTTCTATCTGTTGCTGAGATGCCACTGGCCCAGCAGACAACTCCAAAAAAGATGGCTGATGATTGGTTTGTGTTGTCGGTTATTCCATAAACAGTTCTTTGTTACTCAAAGAGAACGATCTTTATAAATTATATTTACATTCTGTTACAGGTACAGGAGGAACCAAGCATGTTCACTGGATTCTATCTTGTGTTATTATTTGTACTGCGCATGTGTGATTTTACAGGAAGTAATCACATTATTCATGTCATTATAGCTGATGCCAGAACCAGTGTTGTATAGTAACGAAGTAAAAATACTTCACTACTGTACTTAAGTATATTTTGGAATACTTTGTACTTTCCTTGAGTTTAAAATTTTTTGACAACTTTCACTTTTACTTCACTATATTTCCGAACTTAATTGCATACTTTTACTCCAATACATTTTCATTGTTCGGTTTAGTTATTCGTTACAAAAAAAAAGAGAGAGAGAGAGAAAAAAAAAACGCAACAGTGTTTTGACCCCATGCTTGTTATGCCTGCCCAAAGACGTGGAAATTCTATCTTATGGAAACTCCCCTTTTTAAGGTTTTAATGTAGTTTTACAAAAAAGGTCTTCCTCTTCAGATGCCAGATAAGCTGCAGTTCCCTCCCAATTCTTTTTTTCTTTTGTATAATGACCGGTTGTGTGTGCACCTCATATAGCTTGTGAAGTACAGTAATCGTAACAGCTTTTTTTCTTGGTGATGTTGACCGCATTTTCTGTACTGAGTTATTTTATTTATTTTTTAGAAAGGTTTACAAAAGGGGTTTCAAACTGGACTCCCTCTTCAGATGCCAGATAAGCTTCAGTTTTCTCCTATTTTTTTCTTTAAATTTTGTTTATAATGATGGCAATAACAGTAGCAGCCTCTTTTGTTTAATTTTTTTCTTAATGGTGTAATGTACGCCTCATTTTCAGCACTGACCTTACTTGAAGAAGAAAAACTTAAAGGTTTTTTAAGTTTTTAAGGTTTTAAGTTTTTTAAGTATAAGTAAAAACTATAAGTTTACTTTTTACTTATACTTTTCATTACATTACTTAAGTACATCTATTTTTACAGTAATTCTCATACTTAAGTACAAGACGTTTCGGATACTTTAAGACTTTAACTCAAGTAACATTTCAGTCAGTGACTTGGACTTTTACCAAAGTCATATTTTGGAGGAGTACCTATACTTTTACTTGAGTGTGAGATTTCAGTACTTTATACAACACTGGCCAGAACAAAGTCATTGAACGTCTTAAGGAGTGCCCCCTGCACCCCAAAAGACCTCAGTCTCCTCAGCAGGTAGAGTTTGCTCTTACCTTTGCTGAAGAGAGCAGCCGCATGATCAGTCTAGTCCAGTTTATGGTTCAGGTGAACAACCAGGTATTTGTATTGCAGTGCTTAATATGTAAAGTGGGAGGTCCCGGAGCGCAGAGGATGAGTGGCTCAAAAAAAAGCGTGCCGGGGGGGGGGCGCTTTCGAGCAACCCTGTGCGCCAAGCCGAAAATAATCTGGGCATGTATTGTAGGCCTAATAACGATAGTCACATCAAATCCGGATAGAGTACAAATTCCTATGCAAGCTTAGGTCGTTTGGGTCGTTTGAAAAACATCAACACACTTCCTTGCTTCTTTTGCATTTTGTCGTAGGCTACGAAAACTACACCACCGCCGCTTTACAAACTCTCTGGCTAACTGTCCAATAGAACGGAAGTGTGCACCCTCTTTTTCCGTAATATAGATATTTTCAGTATCTCGTTTCATGACAGAAATCACCAACAAGACGGATATCAAAACCAGACATTGACACTAAACAAACTTTAATTTATTTGTTTAATTATTTGATTTTTTTAGCTGGCGGAGCCAAAGTCAGAGGTTCCAGAGCGCGCTCCGGCTTGCTCCCCCTCAAATTAAGCCCTGTTTGTAAGATGTCACCATCTCAATATCCACTCCTTGGATGTTCACAGATGTTGGAGGGAAGTGTTGTCTCCTACAGAAATCCACCACCAGTTTTTTAGTTTGTCCCATATTGACCTGGAGGCAGTCTACAAAGTCTTTTATCGGTCCTCTGTACTCTTTGTTGTTGTCCTCTGTGATGAGACCAACAATTGCAGAGTCATCTGAAAAATTCTGCAGGTGGCAGGAGGGGGAGCTGTAGCAGAAGTCTGCAGTGTACAAGGTGAAGAGGAACGGAGCCAGAACCATTCCCTGTGGGGCCCCTCTGCTGAAGGCAACCATGTCTGACACAAAATTCTGAGTCTTCACATACTGGTGTGGATTAGTTAGATAATCCACAATCCAGGATATGAAGGGGAGATCCAACCCAGCGTGCTCGTTTTGGCAGTATGGTGTTGAAAGCACTGGAGAAATCAAAACACATGATCTTCACAGTGCTCCAGCCTTCTCCCTGTGAGAAAGAGCTCTGTCCTGCAGGTAGATGACAGTGCCATTGTGCCGCCCTCGTTATATGTTCCGAATATAACTCGGCAGTAAGATAAACACCTTTCGTTCATCAAAACTCTGAAGACAGTGATCAGTTTGTCCACAGGTTTATTGACTTAAAAAGGGTGAAACTGAAAACAGACAAAAAAGAAACATGCTTGTAAAATGTACTTCTTATACAGTATATAGTCTTAGTAATACACTGTACCATACTTTTAATCAGAAATCAAATTCTTCCCTCTTTAACCTTTTAACTTCTTCATGCTTACAAATGAACTGCTTATTTATTGTTAAATCTACCAAAAAAGTAACTTGTTGAGTTTAAATGTGTTCTCACTCACACTGTTTACTATCTTATAAACATAAGATAAACTTAAAATGAATCTGTCAATCAGCTAAGTCGCCATTTTACATACCAACATTCACAGAAATAATATTGTCCTCCAATCCACAAACAACTCTTAAAATGACAAATAATTCACTATAATTCAACGAAAGAACAAATGATAAGATTACATACCGACGATGCTTCATAAGGCATGAGATGTAGGCAGATGTCTTAAGATGGAAATGGGCAACTGGACTAGCTGTTTTACTGCCATGTGCTTGCACTTCCTGTTTCTCTTAAAGGGCCAGTGCTAACAAATGAAACAATGAATTGAACATGCCAAAAACATACTAACTAAAATACAATAACAGAACAGCCATCCACCCCGATGTTGGGCTGGTAGGCAAACTGCAGTGGGTCCATTGCTGGTTTCACTACAGAGCGGAGATGAGCCAGGACTCGCCTGTCCAGGGTCTTTATTAGGTGGGGTGTTAGTGCCACTGGCCTGTGGCTGCTGAGGTGTTTGAGGTGAGGTGTATTATGCACCGGTATTACAAAGGAGGTCTTCCATAGTTGTGGCACTTTCCCCAGTATCAGGCTCCTATTGAAGATGATCCCCACAATCCCGCACAGCTGGTCAGCGCAGGACTTGAGGAGTCTGGAGCTGATCCCGTCAGGACTTTCTGCCTTCTTTTTTCTAATTTCTCACCTGGGTAAGTGTGAAGGACAGATTGGAGCTGGGGGGTTGCATGGTCAGTTGAGTTTGGATGGTGTGGGATGAGTTTGGGACTGAACTCAGAGAGCTGGATGTGGTGGCGGGGCAGTTGGATAGACAGGAGTAGTTGCTTTTGTTGTCTGTGATTGATTGAATGTCTTGCCACATGCGTCTGGGGTCAGAGTTGTCAAAGAGCTGCTCTATCTTTGCTTTGCAAGACCGCTTAGCTTCCCTGATGCCCCTCTTCAGGTTGGTCCTTTTGAGTAGGCCACTGACTCGCATGGATGGAATGCATTGTCTCTCAGCGTCAACATACTTATCCAAGGCTTTTGGTTTGGAAAAGTATGAATGTACTTGTGGGTAGTGACATTATCCACACAGAAGCTGACGTAGTCCAGCACAGAAGATGCATAGGCATTTAGGTCTGAGTGATTGTCCCAAGTAGACTTTTGTTTAAACAGATCCCAATCTGTGTCCTCGAAACAGTTCTGCAGTCTTGTGATTGCACCTTCAGTCCAGACTCTGATGGTTTGGATTATGGGCTTTGATCTGGCAACGAGGGGCCTGTATGTCGGGGTCAGTGTTAACGAAATGTGATTACAGCGTCTGAGATGGGGGAAAGGGATGCTCTGTATGCTTTGGATACCTTGCAGTATGTGTGGTCTAGTGTATTTTTCCCTCAGGTTTGCAAATCTGCAAACTGGTAGAATTTAAGCAGTACAGACTTTATCTTGGCATGGTTTAAGTCTCCAGAAATAATTAACACAGGGTCTGGATGAGAGTTCTGTAGGTCGTTTATGGCATTGTGCAGCTTAGATAGCCCTGACGTAGTGTTAGCTTGGGGAGGGATGTAAACAGTGTTGAGAAACACTGCGGTCAATTCCCTCAGAAGATGGAACGGTCTGCACTTCGATGAAATAAACTCCAAGTCCGGGGTGCAATATTGTTCTGTAGGTGCACCAGAAGTTACTCATATAGATACACATGCCGCCATATAGTAGACTCAAAACTGTCCTTCAGAGCCTCATCATTCTCCTCAGACCATCTCTTCACTGTTCGGGTCACAGCTGGTTGTATACAGGCAGGAGAAGAATCCCGTTGTAGTCAGATCTTCCGAGGGAGGGGCAGTGGGGATGAGTAGGCCTCACTGGTTTTGGCATAGAAAAGGTCCAATGTTTTATTGTCTCTGGTGTGACATGTGACATACTGGGTGAAAGTGGGCAGAGTGGAGGGGGGAGAGGCATGGTTGAGGTCTCCAGAGATCAGGAGTAGAGCTTTGGGATGATGTTTCTGCAGCTTACTCAGTGCAGGGCTTCACAGTCTGTCTCAGCGATATGAGAGGGAGGAACGTATGCAGCTATCGCAATAACATGCAATAATTCTGCATGTTAACCGCTAGCAGTTCCAGGTCCTAACTATAGTGTTGTTCTTTGATAGTGATGTTCCCGGAGTTAAACCATCTATCATTCACAAACACTGTCAAACACTGACCGCTCTTCTCAGCTGATATCTACCCAGCATTGTACCCGTATCCAGAATAGCTGTGGTTAGCTAGGTCTCTGTAAACATTATAAGGCTGCACTGCCGGTATTCCCTCACATGCCGGTATCCTAACATTCTATCGTATCCACCAAGATGTCCTACCAATGCTTTCTGCTCATGCGCACAACACAAAAACATCATTGCCCATAAATCCGTGCTACCCTCAATCTGAGAATTATCTAAGAATTAGAAAAAAATGTGTTTCAAGACAGCTGTGAGACCTTTGTGTTTCAAAAAGCAGTGAGTATTAATTGTTCTCCACTTTATTACAGTTAATGCTTCTTTTTCCTCAAATAACACTGTAACAGTCAAGTTTTTTCTGCATCCTTGACTGACATAATTTATCACGTAACATTTGTTTATCTTGCTGAGAGGTTGCCAAAGCTGTTTCACACACACACCTGGTTGCTGTAATGTTCTAGAAATGTTCTGGAGCAGTGGAGTTTGAAAAGATGAATGTCTGCCATACTTATTCTGGACTTCTTGAGATTTTCTGTCCCGCCCCCTTATAATATCGCAGAAACATTAGTGGGTAAGATGTATCAGCAAATATTCTAGAACTTTTGCTGCCACTGTATTAATGAACATGTGTGTGTGTGTGTGTGTGTGTGTGTGTGTGTGTGTGTGTGTGTGTGTGTGTGTGTGTGTGTGTGTGTGTGCTGGTGAGAGTTTGTCCTGTCTGCTGACCTGTATGCTGCATTCCTTATGTTCAGATACTATATCACAAAGCAACTACTTCATAGTGTCTGATGCATCGTCTATTCAGCCTATGACCTTAAGCACTTACAGAGAATATTTATTTTAAATCTGAACAAGACACTGAAAGTTTTTCCACATTTTAATGTATGTTCTGACTGAAGAAAATGTGACAGCCAAACCTACCATGAGCAATTTTTGTTTAAGTGTTCATTACCAACAAATGGCTTTCATTCTTTCTAAGAGTTCAATGAATTTCTAAATGATTCATAGCCTTATTTTATAATTGTAAAGTAAAAGATGAACAGACAAAGGCAGTGAAATTGTTCATCACAACTCTTTATATGACAACTATTCTTCAACTGAAATGTAATTATAGTGACAGACCAACACAATTCAAGACACACGCAAACTTGTAAATTGACAAATATGTGTCCTATAGCTTTTAGTAAGTCTGTTAAACAAGAACTTAAAAAGTCTTATGCCTTATGTGGCTAAGCACTGCAGCATTCAGATGGTTATTTTCGGATCTGAGTGGTATCCATTTTGTGAGTCAACATTACAGAGATAAATTGAAAAAAAACATATGGGAAAAAAAAGTGTTGATCTTTTAACTGTTTTTGTAAAACCTAACTGAATTATCCATTTGCCTGTTAGGTTTACGTTTTATGTTACATGACTACATAATGAATCAAATATGAAGATGTCAAAATGGGGGAGACACTCTAGTGACAGCTTCAATTACCCGATAAGCATCTTTCTGACTTACAGCTATCAAATTTGCTCACCATATCTTTCCTGCCTGCTATCCATTACGTTGACAGAAGTGACGGGATAATGTGGAACTCATTTTAGTGCACCCCCTTACTCTTTGTAGCTGTCTCTCATTAACTTTCACATGCAGCACTTACAAGTCTTAGAGCGTCTGAAGAAGAGTTTACCTGACAGCACTTGCACTGTACATGTGTAAATTGAGTGAGACGAAGGATGAGGAAACGGAAAAAAAGAGGAAACAGATTAATAAAGAATAAGGAAGTGAAACAGAGAGAGAAAATAGTGTAGAGGACCAGTTAATAAAAAATGTTTCTGAGGATAAAAAAGAACTATTTGGCACTCACTGGAAACTGTTCAGTTCATAATCTGAACACAAAGCTGATGTTGTCAGATTGACTTTTTTTTTCAAATTTTCCCATAGAAATGCCAATTAAATTGATGGATGAGAGCGAGACCAAGTAATCGAAACAATGAGATCAAGCTTAAGTTTTTACACTAATTGCAGATCATATAAATGGTTAGCAAGTAGTTTATTTGCATATTCTTCCAGCACTCCTTCTCATAATTGAAAGTCTTCACACTGCCAGTAATGTGCTTAAACAAATACACACCCATATATCTGAATGACCAAGAGACAATGCATTCTTAGTGCAAAAGCTAATTTGACAAGCTATGATAAAGGCTGTGGCTGAGCATTATCAATTCAATATCACAATTAGTTTTCACATTTACATCAGCAAAACAAAATTAAACTATACTTCAGCTGAACTTATGAATTGGTGGTAGGTCAGGCATGATGGATGAGAACAGGCAACCCCAAAATAAACATCACATCAGTCCTCAACATCCCTGTGGCTCTATGGAGCAACTTCCAACTCTTTGTTTTAGCTCTACAGCCAACAAGTGTGTTTTGTAGGTTTAGTGTCATTGTTAACAAACGCAATGTTGCCAGACACAGCAGATAGCTCTCTGAAAAAAGTTTTATAAACCTACAGTACACTATCTAAGCAATAGAAATCAGAAATTGCTGCCAGGAAGTGAACACAATGATGGATTTAGCCAATATTGGATTTTGCGAAGTGGACTGATGACTCCAAAATGCCCACAAAAAAGAGCTAAAGGAAAATTAGAGAAACTTTCCTGCTTAAGTAAAAGAAAGAAAATAAATGAAAATACGAGACAACTCTTCCTATCTGCAATCTTTACAGGCAGGAATATTGAGCAACTGTCAAAATTAAGGATTTTATCAAACACACTAACAATTTTATATTAATTGCAAAGTGTTAGTATTCCCTGAATTACCCTCTAAAGGAAATGAGGAATAAGTCCTTTCCTGAAATTACCCTGTTTTGCATCTCGATCTAGCATTGCTTAACCAACTCTACAAGCCACTGTATACAACCTGTGCTCTATTGCTCCAGTTAGTATTGGTCTTGATTTCTCAGATAACAATTTAACAATTAATGAACCCTTTATGAACAGTTTTGTTAGTCACCATCAGTTTGTGTCAGCCTGTGAGTATATTTAGTTCTATTAAGGTGAGCTGTTTCAGTGAGGATTACAACCTTCAGTTGCTTGTCCCACTGACATTTCCTATTGCCTTAATTTTCAGTGGATACCATGGAATTAAAATATGAACGTTGATTTTTAAATTGTTTTTTTTTTTTCAACAGTTGTCCATACTGCCAAGTGCACCAAGGGTGGCTGGTGAATGTAGTTGTCATTAGTCTAAAAAAAACAAACAATGTTCAAGCTTCATTATTTTGAGACAATCATCCTGAAAATATGCCCATGTGCCATTCTAGTTACGTTAAAGAATGAGCGGACACTGCATGTAAAGAATAAAAATGGCACCCATGAACATACAATTAAAAACAATGGGCCTCATGCAAGAACATTTTCGTATTTTTATTATAAATTTCTCTCACTTTTTTCATAAGGTCTTGTACGAACAGTCAGATTCAACAAACACTCTTAACTTTGGAAAAAGTGTATCAACGACCTGCGTAAATGATGAATGCCACACGTGCGTATTTAAGTGCATGCGCACGGGGATAGGAAATTTGCATACTCCACGCCCAAAATAATACCATATAAGGCTACGCTTCCTCTCTCCACTGCCAGGAAGTGTTGAGTGTTGAGTCATGAGAATGGCATCAAGGCGCAAAAAGAACAACTTTACGGGCTCAGAGATTGAAGTTCTGCTTTCAGAGATCCAAAAAGGAAAATCTGTCATTTTTAGCAGTGTCTGCAGTGGAATTACGGGACCTGCTAAACCGAAGAAATTGGAAGCAATAACGAGTGCTGTTAATACCATGTCACTTGTAGTTTGTAATGTCACTGAAATTAAGAGGAAATGGTTTGATATGAAAATGTCTTCTGGCACCACATCTTCTGGTCTGCCTGGGCTGGTTCAGGCAGTGGGAGACCCTTGTTCATGGTAATATTGTGCAAAACGCATTTCTGGGCTATAGAGCAGTTTGTCCCCCGCTGTATTGAGAGACCTGGCCTTCAGTACACCAATAATGCGTTCCACAATGGCAGGGGTGCTTTGATGCGTATATGTGTGCAGTCTATTGCTACGATTATGATTGGCAGCCCAGCCATGGCATGAAAGTCTCTCTTAATTTACACTTGTTCGACAGCGGTGTATGGGAATTTGATGTACCATGGGTAATAAACTGATGAGAGTTTTGATGACCAAGGGGAGCGCATGACGCACATAGGACCGGGACACACCCGATCTGTCTCCAATCTCCCTCTGAAAGGTTCAACTGGCCAAATATCCAAGGGTGGTGAGAACCCGGACGTGTGGTGGAATTGGGTTTGATTGGCATGTTTCTCTCTGGAGTTGTGGCTCTAGCAAGCTGCATATTTGCAGCACAGTCCTTGGCAAACTAAATCGTGATGTCAGTCATTCGTCTGATTTCCGCAAGGATATCTACACGTCTCGGAACACACACTCTCTTCCAAGAGCCTGACGAGCTAAGGCATCAAAAAGTAGCAAGTCAGCCGCTGGTTACACTTCCCATTGAACTTGTTATATCCAGAGTCAAATTAACCTTCAATTTGTGTATGATTTAAGTCAAAAAGAATAATGTCAGCATAATAAAGGGGTAAAATGTATATATCTATTTATGCTTGCTTTAAAGTAATTAAATATAGAATCTATTAGTCAAGCAAACTTGATTGGAATATCAGCGGACTATTTTACGAAACTCCTACGACAGGTCTGGATCACTCATAAAATCTGTTTGTACCTGAAAGAAAACTTAAAATAAGAAACAATTGGTGAATGCACAAATTCTCTTAAATCCCTTGTAAATCACTCGACTTAAGAACAAATCTGTTTGTACGAATGGTTGTTGCATGAGGCCCAATGTTTTCAGAACTAACCATGAACATTTTCTCACCCTAATCAAACAGTTTTTTTTTTCAGAACCTTATACAATTGATGTTGTTTTCTAAAGACAACTGGAAAGTAGCACTGTTCCATCATAAGGTGTTTTGTTTATGGGTAAAGAACTCTTAAGTAATGGTATTGCCTAAATCCAACCAGGAGGCGACAAACGTGTTTTAGTACGTTGTTGTCCTTTTGACAGAACAAATGTTGGTCTTGACCTCACATCACATAAAGGCCCATAGTTGAAATGGGTAGCACTTAGCTACCCCTTCCCACTTTTCTTAAAGCGGCACAATGCAACTTTTTCATGGTCATAAAATTGCTGGGCAATCATCAGATTGCTTGGCTGACCCGTTCTGATGAAAACGGTGACATTTCCATCTCCATCTGGTGGCCCTAGACCGAAACAGCGCTTGCAACTTTGCCTGTGGCGCCGCATGCTTTGTTTACCTCTGGAAGCCTCGCGACACACGAGAGCCGAGAACTACTGCTTCATAGCAGGTCGTAAAGGGCTCTGAGCCGAGCCAGGTAGCCTGATAAGACACACCCTCTCTCCATTAGCTGTCGACGGCTCTCCAACTCTCTGCCAGTGTCTTGAAAAATAAACCGTAAATTGCCTCTGGTGGGTTTACGACAGTCTGGCTAGACTGTCGCCTTATTTTCTCCCCCTACAGCTTTGGGGTGTGTATTGCATGGTAAACAAACCCCGTATTACTGAAAGTTGCATAGCGCCGCTTTAAACAAATCACTTGAGAATGACATCTGTAATTTGGAAATGTTGATATGAGTTACATATACTGTATAAAAGCTAATTCATATTGTTCAAGAACATTGTTTCAGGTGCTATTGGTTACATGCCGCCATTTCGACATCCGGCCATTCCGACATGGGCCTCAAATTATCGGAATGGCGACACTTAATTTTCTATCAAATGTCCCGTCATTCCGACACTTTTCTCCTCCTATTGTCTAAAAAACTGACCATCCTCAGGTGAGACAGTTTCTGTCAGAAAAGGTCCTAAATGGTAGCCTGGGCGAAAGCCGACTGTTGACTCTGTCAAACAGTCTGGGAAAACCCAAGAGGAATCCGTTTCCATGGAGGGCGGGACCTTACCCAGCAACTTAAATTCATTGGAGTAACGGAGTTCCCTTAACCAATCATAATGTTTAGAAATGACGTTGGTTATGCGCCGAGGTTCATGCTTACTCTCGCGAGGCTCTAGCTCGCGAATCACACTTCCCACATCCGCTTTCATTATACCGGTACCATTTGATAAATCAAACTTTTCCCAAAGCCAGTTGGAAGGAGAGCTACGACATCCTTGCCACTAACAAAATTGAAGAGGCATTCCTCTTGCTCTCGTTTTAATTGTGTAATGATCTCCAGAGTTGAGACAACTTCATGGACAGCTTCTAGCGTTCTTCCGTCGCCATGTTTATTTCCGCTGCGGTTGAACTACAATTATATGGACTACAATGGACTCCGCGCGTGAGTTCTGCGTCACCACTCGCAACTGTTTGCTGATTGGCAAAACACTGAGCGAACTGAGGTAGGGGGATTTGGCCAGACTATGTGCGGAGCCAAAATCTTTGGGCGGAAGTACGTAGGATGGCGTCGCCAGGCTACCTAAATGGTGGCAGCAACCCCAAATCTCACCAGCTTCATGAGAAATACCTTGGAGATCTTTAATTGAAGGAAAAACAACAACCATAGGAAAATATGTCAGGGAAACCAGTTGCAGTTAAATTTGATGAGACACCAGATGTTGAGGGGAGGTGTGTACTTAACATCTTAATTGCACCTTTGGAGAAAGATGACTGGAAGAAATCTAGCATATTTGCCACTCCACAGTTTCAATGTCAGTTGTTAAAACACTTCAAGACTATGAAATTGACAATGAAAATGTCATAGTTTTTGATACAGACAATGCAACTTACATGCTGAAAGCTTCTCAGGAAGTACTGAAGTCTTTATTTCCTCAGTCAGTGCACATAACCTGCATGGCACACATCATGAATTTGATTGGAATTGCCATTCACCGAACTCAATGCATTCATGATGTAGTTTAGTCAGATGTTCTTTATGGCAGGGGTACGAAAAAGAAGATATCTGTCCTACTTGACAGCCAACCTGGAAGGCTTTAAAGCAACGATGGCACCCGATCCCTGCTCAACCCGCTGGAACTCTTGGTCCACTGCTCCACGACAAGACATTTCTCTATCTACAGGTCATTTTTGCAGTCAGAAATGCAGTTCTGTCAGACCCACTCTCGTCAAAACGAGACGAGAAACAGAGATGAATTTCAGAAGCTTATTCTGAATGCATACAATTATGTTTGGCGGTATGGCTCTGTTCGGAGAAAGTTCCCGACTTTTCCATGAGCTCCATGGAAGCCAAGACAGGGAACAGCAGCATCCTCAGGTGGAGTGCCTTCCATTTGCTGTAAAGGCAACAAACCCCCCAACAGACCATACCGGAACGCAGCCAGCCAATTGGATTGTTGGACCAGGGTGTACTACAACCCCCCAACTGACCATACCGGAACGCAGACCAGCCAATTGATTAGTTGGAACCAGGGTATCCTACCCCCCGACGAATTATTAGCTACCAATTTTATTGGGGCAAGAATTGACCTCAACCACTTAGGTACACCATAAAAAATATGGTCAGTCTCCACAGCAGCGACAGCGCTTTGCAGCAGGGCAAAGCAGGCAAGATCCAAGCAGAGCAAGATCCGATCCAAAAACGCAAACAAGATCCAAGCCAAGCAGAGCAACATCCAAGCAAAGCAGAGCAACATCCAAGCAAAGCAGAGCTTTCAACACACTTCACCTGACCCACCTAGGAAGTTAAAATCACCGTGAGCTTGCATTTTTTTTTTTTTTTTTTTTCTATCCACACAATTAAACAAGCCATAAAGCATAACACAAATGACCTCTGTCATTGCTGTTCATGCCATCAATTCCGGAAGCGGTTTTAATGATTTGACTTCATCCCAAATTATTTTCGATCTTAATCAGTATCTTTCATGCAAGTTAAGCCCTACCAGTGGCTCTTGTTTTATTTAAAGAGGCACAGCTGCACAATGTCTTTTTTTTATTTATTTTTTTTTTATTTATTTTTTATTAAAACCGAGCCACCTAAAAATGTATCCACTGTTTAAAAATTTATAATTCCCAGAGCTCATTTACCAGTTGAATAAATATTCAAAGGTAGTTCAGTCAGCCAAGTACACTTAGGCTCCATTACCAATAACAATACAAAACATGTATATCAACTGATTGCTATACAGAATCAAATTACAGAAGCTGTATGCAACGATTGCTGTGCAGCAAATCTCCTAACAACTCATCCAAATCAAAATTTTTGCACGTTTAGGCTAAATACTGAGAATTGCTGAACCTGAGAGTCTGTTCTCTGACATATTTGAACGCAGGTGATTTTGATGAGTTTAAGAGCTGAACTCCTCTGTATGGTTCCAAACACAGTTCTGCTAGCCTTAGCCACCACTAGTATACTAGCCAACGCAAACTAGCAGACTTTTTAAGAACGGTTCATAGAACAACAGTGATATGAAATGCCACACTTCAATTGGTTCAGTTCAAGATGTCAAAGGCTAGCCAGTAGCTAGCTAGTTCAACGTTTCCAGTTAGGTAGCGCCAGCTATCTGTTACCGAACTGGCTTGCAAAGCTATCTTGTGGCTACCGTGACATGAGGTACCCCATAGGCACAAACACTCCACACCCCGACACGACAGGTGCGCCGCACCCATCAGACTGTAATGCATACATACCACAGCCGTGTGTAGCACCTGTTGCACCTTAGAAGCATCACCGCGAGGATCCAAACGGACCAATCGGGAGGATGGTTTGTAATCCAAATGTGCCGGCATAAGACCCGCGCCACACAGCTACAGTCACGCAAAATCATGTGAAATCGGTGTAAGATAGCCGCGTGTCTTACCGCGGCTGCCCTGCCACGTACAGGAGCCCGCCGCGGCCTACCTTGACTCTGACCGCGGCGCGCTGTGACAGCTCGCCCCGGTGTCGTGTCTTGGCTCGGCTGGATGTCCTCCAAGCGTCCATCTCAGCCGAATCTCCGACTCCGCCGGCAGCGGGGATCCATGCCGGACGACAGGGTAAGCAGCACAATAATAATACTAGCATCGGCGCGTATGCTAATCGGAGCTACGTCTTGTAAGCAGAACCAAAACTTTTTGCCCCTACGCGGGGAGCTGCTATGGAAGGCTGCAAGCAGAGAGCAAAAAAAAAGCAGTGACAGCAAACCAAGTTTAAATGAAGTGCCCCAAATGCCAGCATCCAATTGCGAGCAGCAGCTGATTACCCATTGAGCGCAGCTGGCCATAAGGGTTGGGTCGGCGTCAGCCAATAGGCAAAGGGCGCGTTGACTACGTGGTCTGCCAGAACTAACGCGATGCTCCATTTGTGCATAAATTTGTAAAATCACTGCAGAAATCAATGTAATCTTAAGACCCAAAATAGGAAACTAGGTAAAAAGTATTGAAGAGATATTTTTATTAATTTCATCTTAAGTTATCTTTTTATTTCTCGGTCTTTCAGATGTGTGGTCGTACTGCTGCACATTAAGTGGAAAAAATATTTGAAGATCATGTGCAGGCCATGTCTTTGCAGGTTTAAATGAATATCGTCACAGACAAGTGCAAGGTCATGTTGCAAATGCTGGATGTTTTCCAAAGCAGATGTCCTGTGAAAACAAAAGTTTTTGATTACTTTGAAGACCTGCAAATGAACCTGGCTGAAAACAAAGTCCTTTGTGATGAGATGTGTGCTGAGTACTTTTCTCAGTTCCCATTGACTCAGGAGCAGAAATCTAAAGTCCTTGCCCAGATTGAAGTGGCATTCATTGCTGCTGAAGATAAGCTTGCCAAATACATGACAAATGGTCAACCTGGCATTGAATTTCTAAAGCAGGTAAAAGTTTTTCAGCCACGATGCATTCCATTTATGGCAAATAGTCCCAGGAGCTATACTGCCTTCCCTGGCTTTTCTTCAGTACCTTCTGAGGAGCTGAATAGCTACATCAACTATTTAGGACCAGCAGCACTCCAAAGATCTGAAAGTGGGACTGTGGACTTGGATGTCTTCTGGCATGGTCTGCAGGAGAGGCTTCCGATGATGAGCAGGCTGGCACTGCGCTACAAGGATGCAGTGTCCAACTCCGCCGATGCTGAGCGTAGCAACAGTATTTATAAGCTTGTTCTGTCGAGCAGAAGACGCTCAACATCAAGCAACAACTTGAAGGCGCTGGTTTTCTTGTACCACAATCAGCTGCTGGAGAGTGGTCTTTTGGAAGTAGATGACCAGTCACTTGATGGTACAGAGATATAAAATCACAGTAGGCTATTAAAAGTAAACCTGCTGCTTGATGGTATGCAGTTTTTGTTTCAGCCAGTCTGTAATGTTGACAGAAATGTGGACAGTTTAAAAAACATATGCTGACGATGTTTGTTTTCAGTCAGTTTGATTTTTTTCATTCCTGAGCAATGACTTTTTATGTTTTGTTGTGATCATTTTCTCACCAGAATAAGTAGACGTCTTAATGTGAACAGTTGATAGAAGTTAAAGTGGAAGTTCGTTTTTTTTATTTTAAACCTGGACCTTATTTGTGGCATAAAATACGCTCATCTACTCACCGATAACAGTTTGGTGAATGTCGGCGTCCTTTGGACGCTATTTAGATCACTCAAGATCCGCATATATCCATATAACACCTGTGAATGGGACATTAACAATTCACCCTCTAAATAAGGCATTATCTGTCTTTATTTCACCAATACTTTAAAGGCATGGTTTGAAATCCTGTTCAGAAACACATTTTGTAATACTGGGTGAAATGGTCTGTTAAACTTCCCCTTTAATATGTTTACCATAAGCTTCTTAAACATATTTTTCAGAATGTCCTATATTCATTGGAAAAATTTTAAGCTTTTCATGGTACGGGTTATATCAGTGTCTGATGATATCAAGCTAAAAAGTTCTTTAAAGAATAAAAATCTTTGTGTGTCCAATCTATCTGCTTCTCTTGTTTTTTTTCTCTCGTCTTTTTTCTTTTGGAAGCGGTTTAATGAGGAACAAATATCGCAAAATTCCTTGCAAATATTTCCAAAGTAGCACCACAAAATCAGTGATTTTGATTGCAAAGAAAATCACAAAAATAATCACTAAAACCTGGAGGGACTAATTAAAACAGTCAACACTGCATGAAAAGAGGGATTTGTGGATGTATGTGGCCCCTTACATGTCCGCATACGTTAAGCCCTTGCATTTGCGGTGGTAAAAGTGAAAACTTGGCCCAAGTTGTCGCAAATTGACCTGGCAACTGCTCCCCCATGCCCCCCTCCCCTCCCCTACTTAGGAGAGCCTTTAATATGTAAATGCCAGTGATCAGGTCAGGAGCTGCCACAGTCATTTTCAAGTGGGTTGGGGTGAGGTGAGGTGGGGGGTGGGCAGGCCTGTTTCTACACGTTCCTGACCATCACCTCCAACTCCAGCCAAGTTTGTTGCTGTGTTGTCTTGAAAAAGAAGAGGTGCACACTGTCTGCTGGTGACAGGTGATGCATATCTGTTTTTTTTTCTCCCAAACACCTCTTTTGTAATACCGCTTTTTGTGGGCAAAATTCAAGGATTCAAGGATTCAAAGGTTTATTGTCATATGTGCAGTTAGAAACGTGTTTCCTTGAACAATGAAATTATTTTCTTTGTTGCCCGCACTGGATGTCCAAATGAATAATAATAAAGATAAGATAAAGATAAAATAAGCATGCAACAACAATATTCTAAAAGGTTTCTTAAATAAAATAGAAATATAGAAATAAAAATATAGAAATCTGGCCTGTATACATAATGTGCAGTAGTGCGCTCAGTGTTTTATTGTGTATGGCTTAATTCGGTGTCACAATGGTCAAAATATCGCCGAGGTCTTTTCTTTGTCCTTGCAGAGTCCATTTTTGTGTCAAAACAGTGCAAATTGCCAGCTGTGGTCAGACAACATTAAATAGCAAAAGGACGGGAGATTGTCTCGCGAGTATTCCGTGTAATGACGTATACGCATATGATTGGTGGAGCTTAACGGCTCGCATAAGCTCTCGTTCAATCATGTATGAGAAACATTGTGTCGTGCAGTGTAAACAAAAAGTTTAAGGAGCAGATCTGGCGGCAGAAAGGCAGACAGAAATCGCTGAGGTCCCGTGCTGGGAAAACTGCCCTGGTTTGCGGAATACAATGGCTGGAAGACGACTTGCTTTCAACTCCCCAGCAACTCTCTGCGGGTCTACAGGTTTGTGTGTTTTTTTCTACTTGCACATGACCATTTGATTGTTTAATTTTAGTCTTGTTGACACTGTACAGCACTTGGGACAGTTCTCGCTGATTTTAAATGTGCTGTATATTAAACTTACTTACTCACTTGCTTACAGGCAGATAAAATGAAAGTCCTGTTGAATGCTATGACCGGGATGTCTCGTATGGTGGCCAGCACTGTGGATACGGTCGTGGAGAGGGTTCTGGAGGGAATCGACCAGAGATTCGCTAGGTTGGAGGCAAGATGGCCGTCGAGAACGGACTGAAGTTACATTCCAGAGAAGTTGAAGAGCGCACCCCCAAGAGAAGGCGGATACAGAATCCGAAAACCGCGGTAAGAGTAGGTTATTGACTGTGGCTTTAGGCTAAACTCAACTTAATTGTGTCCATCACGTGAAAACCAGTGTGAGTTGCTTTATTTAAAAAAATGAATTTCGTGTTTTCAATTTATAGGAAGCAGTTCGCCACCCGCATAACTCACCGTGGCATTATAATCCAGGTCAAGGGTAAGAATAAGTGAATGTTCTCCCAATATCTAGTTGAGTTGGACCCGATGTTACGTTACGTCAATGCAGTTTTTTTTTATTAACCATAGGCCTATTGTTTTTACAGGCTACTGTCACCTCACAATATGGATGTAACGAGTCGCTTGAAGGAGGCGGTGTCAAACAGTCCGAACTTCAGAGAGGCAGACGGGGACACTATCGAGGGTGAGCGGCGCTGACTTTTACCACGGCTGGCACTGATACTTTTAAGCACTGGTCATTTTATTCATTCCTCTTGTTGTTGTTTTTTAGCTGCGTGACGGACCTGTGTGCTGTGCTACAGGCGCGTCTTGAAGCCAACCCGAAATACTCACAGTCTCACCACAGAAGAGTGAAAGAGAGTAAGAACATATACGCTGTCAATATGACTTTTGTTACTTTATAGACAAGTTGTCAATATGCTGTGCATGGATAGACTATGTTTTGATTATTTATTGGTTATTCCAACAGCTCCCAGAAGCCAGCTTCTGATCCAGGATGAGGACGTCTGACAACTCCCGCAGACCCTGCAGGGACCGGAGTAATGCGAAGAATGCGGATTCCAAACGGCGGCGTTTAGGCTTATTGTGTATATTGTAGGCTACAGCAGTGTGTGTATATAGTTTTCAATTCTTTATTATCAACATGGTTCTTATTACAATGTTAGCTATGTGCATTGTGTGGTGTGGCAATAAAAGCGCTTTAAAAAAAAAAAGTTTCCTTTTTCATTTCCACAATAGATTCACGTCATTCATGCCTGCATTCATAGCCTAGTCATAGTGCAGCTTATAAGAATGACGTGAATATATGAAGTACACAAACATCCCAGGAATATTAGTAATCATAATCACAATTATTAATCATAATTGCTGAGTGATATGCCCATATAAAGTATGTATATATTAACCTTATTGGCCAATGGGCGGTCAGCTTTGCAGGAGCTTTTTTATGTAATCACGTGCCTTTTTCGTCCAATACCAGCGAGGCCAGTGAGAGGTCCAGGCACTCTCACAGCGGGGTGCTAATCGCTGAGCCATTAGCACCCCGCTGTGAGAGCCCGCCGCGAGTCGGGTTCGTTTCCGACGATTTTCTCGCTCAACAAACTTAAAGTTTGTCTGCCTGCAAGCGCCCAGGTGCGTCCGAAAACTAGGCAAATTCGCGGATGTTCACTGCCGTCCACAGTGACACAAATCCCTCTTTTCGTGCAGTGCAACATTTTCACAATTTAACAAAAAAACACCCAGGTTACCAATGATCCTCATTGCTAGCGAGCTCATCTCACTCACCACCACACTTTTGATGAAAAAAAAAAAACATCAAGACAACTGACATCTTAATCCATTTTTATCTTTACTTTTTTCAGCAGGCGTTTTTTTGATTAATAATAATACATTTGTACCATGCATCTGTTTGCCATAATTTTCTACCAGCTAATTGCGTCAAATGGTTGGTCACATAATTCCTACAAAAACTGTCTTACAAAAAAAAAAATGCTTAATCGTTAATCAAGAACATTTTATACATAGAGAGAGGGAATTTTCAGATACATCATGCTATGCTGCATGTTGGGACAGGAGTGCCATCTTGTTGGGAAGACAGTCCTGCTGTCACCATTTACAACCACTGCTCCCAAGTAGATTTTGTTTAGGCCAAAACCAGTCAAGTCTTGTGGAGAGAAGCGGAGAAGCAGAAAGAGAAAAGTCGAAAGAAAATGGACCTTACCGGGAGTAGCTGAATCACACTGGTGAATGCAGGATCTCCTAATTAACAAGTCATTTTTGCCGCAATCAGATCTAATGGAAATCTTTTTTCGGTCTTTTAGAGAAGGGAGAGAGCAGAACTCGAGAGCTACATCATTTTTCCAATTTTGTTCTCTTGCGTATTTGTTCTCCCTTCAAATGGAAGTTAATTGTTTTAACTCTCATATACACTCAGCTCTAGCAGTTGCACAAGGCTAGCAAAGAGGGTCGAGAGTCCTACAGATAATGAGAGATAAAATCATCATAAATCTGGCAAGCAGCTTGTTTGGTCTTGCTCCGAGTGGCAGCTACAAGCTTGCTCTATAAAAATATGGATTGCAGTCCAAAACCTTGAGGGTGGCTTTGTTCCATCTGTGAGAAAAATAAATGGAATGAGGAGTAAAGGGGAGAAAAAGAGAAGCAGGAAAAGAGCTTGTGCAAGAAAAAGATGAGATAGAAGAAATAAGTCTGACTTGATTGTAAACTAGTTGCACCAACTACCCCCAGGCTCATTTTAATGGCATTTGTCATTCATAGGCAAAGACATACAGACTTCTGTTTTCAACATCATATCTATTAGTGCCCAAATGCAAACACCTATAACTTCTTGTCTTACTTTAACCCTTACCAACTATTAACCTTTAAATCAAGTACCAAATCAAATGCTCTTATGGGTATTTGCTTTTCCTCCCCAAGAAGAAGGCATGCCCCACCATTTTACCGTGTAAAAAGTAACGGTTGCAAGAAAAGCTATATGAACTCCTCGGTAATATCAGATTTTTTTGCACCTATCTTCATCTGAGTAACAATTATGCACAAACGTCATCTATCTCAGTGACGTACATTTCACTTTTCATGTTTCTGATGAAAATCAAGTACGATTCAGGATGGTAACTGTATGTAACATTTATGCCACCTTTCCAAAAATTACCTCAAGTCCTGTGTTCCAGTTTCAGAGACGCATTTGACCGTGTGGGTTTTACAGTAAATGTCTCTCCCCACAAAAAAAAGACATACCCTTTCGGTTAGTCATTAAGTCAGATTGTGTGTTCACAATTTTGATCGTTTATCACTGTAAATATTTGTATATACTGTATGTCTGGATGCTGGTGAGGCCTTGATAACATAACTGAATGACTGTGTGACCTGGCTGGAGTAAAGTACCCTACAAATGCCTGTGTGAGGCATATGAATGAAGAAAGGGTTGAGGGCTTCTTTAACTAAAGCACCATGATTCTTCTCCTCACTTTTCTGCAGCACCATAATGTCAGCAAACAGCACAGCATGAAAGCAGCTAAAGGGATTATTAACCAGATTATTAACGAGCGAGCATGAGAGGATTAGCCCTGTTACTTTGAAGTCAATCTGAGGAAAAAGAAATTGAGTTGGAACATATTACCTCTTTCTTCTCTCATCCCCCACCTTTTCCCTTTGCTTTCTATTCATTTTTCTATTTTTAAATTAAAAATAACAAAATGAATTAGGTCATTTATGGGGAATTTTCACTGAGCAAGCCTTCAATTTTGCAGCAGACCTAAATGTTTGTGAGAACTTAAACCACTTCAGCTGTCTCAACACTTTAAATGTGGGAAAATGGCTGCTAACCATATATATATTTTCAAGATCAACACTTTCAGAGGTTGTCAATGTCATATGTCTTTTTTTTTCTTTTAACAATTTTTAATCTGATGAAGGAAGTTCTGTTCTGTTTCATCTGTCAACATTCTCTGATGTTGGTCTTTTCATCCTCCAACGCTTTCTCACTTCCATTTTCCCACGTTTTCAAACACATCTCATGATTAATTCGGTACTCTGGTCCAATAATCCTCTAACTTCTTTTTGAGCCAATAAGTCAGATTGCTGTTTATCAAAATTCTCTCATTCTTCCACTAGGCTGACTACTCCCTATCACAACGTTTCCCTGATACCACAGGAGCCTCATATAAAGTTTCTGCCACCTCTTACCTCTACTTCATCTAGGGGAACCCTATCCTATCTTCTTCCCTGTTCATGTCATCACTCCACCATTACAATACATTGGAGTAAAAAACAAAAGAAAATTGCTTAAAATTCAACTCTTGTAATGGATCTTTCTATTTTGAACTGGACTGGTGGTTAGCACTGTCTTCTAAGACTAAGAAGGTTTCTGGTTCTGATCTAAGCTGGGGCCTTTCTGAGTGTATGGATGCTCAGGCTTAACTCCACTGTCCAAAAACAAGCATGTGAGGTAGGGGTGCGCGATCTGACGATATAAAATCGTGACTGGCGAGGAAGAGTGGAGAATCGCAGGCGATCTACCAAATTAGAGAAACCGTATAGATCGCCTTTGCCAATCAGCGCAATGATTTATTTATTTTTTTTTAATGCTGGTTCCCGCCGATGCGGCAGCCGACGAGCTGGTGAAGATGAGGAAATCCACCTCTGTAATTTGGAATTGGTTCGGGTTTTTCTTCTACCCTAACCCACTGCTGCTGGTCCACATCAGGAATGGGAACAGCAGCAGCGGCACCATCCACAGCACATCCATAGCGGCGCACGGGAGAAACTCACGGCCAGCAGCAGCACTCTCGGGTCGGATGAGGAAACCGCTAGCTCGTAAGCTAACTACGGTGCAAGAGAAAAGGGATGCACCGCGACCGTGACAAACATTACACAGTTGAAAAGTATTCCTTTAGGGCGCTCTGGTGATGGCAGTGCGTGACTGTGGCTGCAGTAAATGAACATGCAGCGTTGCTCATCTGTTGCTAAATGGCATCATGAGGTGGAGTCAAGTCGTCATCAGTGGTTCGTTTTTCTATTTCCGGTTGCGTTTCAGATGTCATCAATTAGATCATTATTTTTCATCTTGAATTGGGTTACAGTTGAATTACATGTGTTGACTGCCAAATTCTTTCTTTTACTCCTTAGCTCTTCTGTGGTTCAGCAGGTCAACTTAACTCTACTGTAATTGGTCTTTTTTTTTTTTTTTTTGGATGGAAGATCGTGATAAAAAAATCGAAATCGTGATTTTATGCAAAAAAATCGTAATACAAAAATGTTTCCATATCGCCCACCCCTAATGTGAGGTTAACTGGACTGGTGACTTGCTCAGGGTTTATCTTACATCCAACCCATTGGGAGCTGGGACAGGATAAAGTGCAGTATAGAAAATGGACGGATGGATGTTTCATAATTTATGAACAATAATAAGCGTCTAAAAAATTACAAATTACAAAAGCTGTTTTTTTTTTTTTTTATATCTCCATCTTACAAAAACCCAGAGAAATTATTGTCTAATATTGACTTAGTAATCCCTTAATATCATAAAGCTTGGCTAGCTCCCTGATAGACATTGCGTTTCATCATTTGTATACTTCCACGTGTTTAGTAGACACTTTTTCGGTTACGATATTTTCTATTTAGCATATTGACATGTATACATAAATCAGCCACACTATTAAAGGATAAGACCGGTTTTTTGACATTGGGCCCTTGATTTCACATTATAACATGATGTTCTACTCACCCCTGCGTGTTGTTGAACATTTGGAGCTGTTCCGAAGATATTCGCGAGGCGTCTGGCTGCTCTCTTGAGATATTCGGCCATGAAACGGTTTCCTATGGGCAAGCTCATACAGGCACAAACTATGCTGTTTATAATTTATTAATTACTCTACACTAGAACTGATAACGTGGAGGTGCGTCGCTTACTTAAAAAAATCCGGGTTATTGTAATTTTGATTTTTTTGTCGTAAAGTGGGTGTTACTGACGTCATCGTCGTGCTACTGCCACAGGCAGCCCACAGACCTGCTGCCTATTTATTCATTCGGCTAAAATTCAAAATTAGTAACCCGGATTTTTTTAAGTAAGCGACGCACCTCCACGTTATCAGTGCTGGTGTAGAGTAATTAATAAATTATAAACAGCATAGTTTGTGCCTGTATGAGCTTGCCCATAGGAAACCGTTTCATGGCCGAATATCTCAAGAGAGCAGCCAGACGCCTCGCGAATATCTTCGGAACAGCTCCAAATGACAAACAACAAGCAGGGGTGAGTAGAACATCATGTTATAATGTGAAATCAAGGGCCCAATGTCAAAAAAACGGTCTTATCCTTTAAACCAATTGTCAAGTAAACTGCGTAACTGCTCATCTTGTTACTGTGTTACTAGGAAACCTTTATTTAAGCATTTGAGTGGATGTTACTTTGACAACCGCCACCTCCCTAAGCAGTGACACCCCATATGGCAACAACACTCTCCTACAGTGGCAGCAGAACGGCAGTGGGAAGAGCAAAAACTACTTTGGAAAAGCTCTCAAGACACAAAAAATGAGTCTTTGTGTTCACCTGGCCTCCAAACCCCTCACATAATACTGTCAGGTCTTTCCTTTAGGAGTTTGCATGTTCTCCCTGTGCATGCATAGATTCTCTCTCCGGGTACCCCGTCTTCCTCCCACCATCCAAAAACATGCATGTGAGGTGATTTGGTAACTCTAAAATTGACTGTGTGAACATGAGTGTGCACGGTTGGTTGTCTTGTTTGTCTCCGTGATATTGTGGCGATCCGTCCTGGCTGAAGATTCTGTGGAGTGAAATAAGCACACCCACAAGGAACTGTGACAATATTTTGGTCAATGTCACATTCAGTATTCTATTGGCTTGGGGAATTTTGACATTGGAGTTTCACCACAATAAAGATCCTTTGAATTGACAGACTGCTTGTGCTCTATCTTTCTTCATCAAAAACACATAGTTTTGTAACAGAGTAGGAAGAAGCACAATGGAGTAGAAAACCAAAAGCTGCTGACTTGTTGGTACAGATATCAAATCATCACCTTCCAGCTGATGCCAGATATCTGAATGTTATCTAATCAAATAAGGGCACCCATCATCATCTCAGAGGGTGGGTGTATGATGTATGTTTCCAATGTTGTATGAAAATTTTGCCTAGAGAAAATATAAATAAGTATGGTGTCCACTGTACATTTGGTGCACTTCCACAATAATGTTTTTCACCCACACAGTAACACCCTGCTGATGAGTCATGAGGTCATGTTATATCGCAAGTAGTTCTCACTCAGTGTCCAATTTCCTCTTCCTATTTTTCTCTGTTCTGGGTTAGGGTACACTGCATGTGAATTCAGAGTCTGCCCATGTCACTAATTAGAGTCATAATATTTTCTATTTAATTAATTTTTACAAAGCTCTGTAATCATTACTCCAACACTGACACTAATCAGCATGCTGATGCTTCTGTGTGTTTGCAGTGTGTGAGTGCTTGTAGGTCATCTTAATCACTTCCTAAATTGAGGCTCTGGACTTCCATGATGACCCTATCAAAGTTACCCTGAACTCCAAGCTACACAAGCAGGGTTGCTACAGGACAACCAATATTTTACTGAACTTTAAAATGACTGAAAACACAAAAAAATTGTATGATATAAAAAAAAAATTCCATATACTTTAGAATACTTTATTTAAATGCGTCCTTGCTAATTATTTATCAAGATACATAGATATGATTAATCCATGCTGTAATGTAACTCATCACAAATTTGCTATGAAAATACTTTAGCTTATAAGGCACCTGCATGGTTTCATTCAAATCAATGTGAATATTTCAAGTTCTGATTCTGTTAGTCTGATTATATAATAAATATATAATAAATGTTTCTCATTGCTACTAATATATTTATAGACTACATAGCAGATTTTGGTTAAACACAACTCACGAAAGTATATTTTACCATGTAAATTGCACCCCATGATTCAATAACTTGTACAACCACATTTGGTAGTCATCTTGACTCAGGTCAAGAGTCTGGGTGTCATCCTCGATAGCAGCCTTTCTTTCAATTCTCATGTCAATAATATTACTCGGTCTGCTTATTTCCATCTTCGTAATATCCACCGTCTCCGTCCTTTTCTCACTCCTCACTCAACTGCTGTTTTAGTCCACAGTTTGGTCACCTCTCGTTTAGATTATTGTCATTCTCTTCTGTTTGGCCTACCTCAGAAAACTTTACATAAATTACAGTTGGTTCAAAACTCAGCTGCCCGTATCATCACGCGGACCCCTTCAATCCATCATATCACACCTGTTTTGCAACAGCTTCATTGGCTTCCTATCCCATATCGTATTAACTACAAAATACTTCTTCTTACCTTTAAAGCTATTCATAATCTTGCTCCTCCGTATCTTTCAGACCTTCTTCACATTACTATACCTGCTCGTACCCTCAGATCCTCATCCTCTATTCATCTCACTGTTCCCCCCGTCCGTCTCGTTACTATGGGGAGCAGAGCATTTATTCGATCTGCTCCCCAGCTCTGGAACTCTCTTCCACCTGATCTCCGTAACGCACAAACAATACCACATTTCAAATCCAAACTTAAAACTCACCTGTTTAAATTAGCCTATGCATTGTGATTACTATTGCACTGTTTTAATTAACATTATTTTTTATCTATTTGTTATGTATTTTAAATTGTTTGTTTTTATGTAAGGTGACCTTGAGTGCCTATGAAAGGCGCCTATAAATAAAATGTATTATTATTATTATTATTATTATAACTTGATGTAGTTAGTTTTTAAAGGTCTCCCGTATCTTTTTCAGCCTTTCTTTATGAGCTTTGCTCGTATGCTTGGAATCATTGTCGTGCTGCATTACCCAATTTTGGCCAATCATTAGATGTCAAAGAGATGACTTCACATTAAGCACATTAAGAAGTTCCTGGTCAACTTAATGAATGCAAGGTGTCCAGGCCCCGTGGAACCAAAACAAGCCCAAATCATCTCAACCGCCATGCTTGACAGTTTGCATGGTGGTGTTTGTTCTGATATTCTGTTTGGTCTTAATCAAACATGATGTGCTGTATTATGGCCAAATCTTCACTTTAATCATGTCTGCCCAAGAGACATTGTTCCAGAAGTCTATCAGTTTGGTCAGATGCAACTTTGCAAACCTAGCTGTCCTGCCATGTTCTTTTTTAGAGAGAAGAGGTTTTCTTCTGGCAACTCCTTTTGTACAGTCTATTTCAGATTGTACTGTCATGAACTCGAACATATAACATGCTAACTGAGGCTTGCGGAATCTGCATGTTATGTCGTTGGAGTGAACTTGCCCAGACAACGACTCATTGGAAGACCAATACCTGTCTTAAATGTTTTTCACTTGTAAATAATTTTTCTAACAGAAGAATGACGAATTCCAAATTGTATGAAAAATGCCTTGTAATACTTCCCAGATTGATGGACTGTAGTGCTTTTCTGAGATGCAGATGTCTTTTCTCCTTGGCATTGTGTTAACACACATCTGAACGCTTAAGACCAACAAACTTTCAAAGCGTCTGTTTCTATAGAAACGCTCACACTTACCGATGATGAAGCAGCACCTAGCTGTTACCTACCCTTTTACTGCTTATTGTCACGTCCATGGGGTTTTTCCCCATGTTTTTAGTTTTATGTTTTATCATGTTTTAGGTTTATGTCTTGGTTTTTGAGTTCATGTTTTGCCATTGTTTTCCCCTCACGTCCCATGCCAGGTCATTAGTTGTCACTCACATCACCTGTTTTTCATTGTCCCCAGCTGCACTCAGTCACCAATCTCTCAGTTTACTATTTAGTTTCCAAGCTCCCCTTTCAGTTTGTGATTTCTTTCCCCAATCTCACCATTCCCTTACCATGCCACGACTTAAGCTAAGTGCTTTTTCTATGTCATGTCAAGTCTTTTGTTTTGTTTTGTCACAGTTAAATTCATGTCTTTATCCCACAGTTTAGTGTTGTTATCCGGCTCAGCCGCGCATTTTGTTTTGTCTTAAAGTTGTAAATAAACCAAGTTTGCTTTTTACATCTCTTGAGTCCGCATCCGTGTCCTGCAAACCCAAAGTCAGACACTTATTGCTTGAATCTAAAATAGAGGCACAAGCAAAAGCCTTCTCAAGGCAACACATTCTCAAAAATGTTTAACCCGCTGCTGACGGAGATCAAAACACTTGGCTAATGTGTTCACCTGGCACATCTGAAAGTGGATAAGCAAGATTCAAGTTCAATTCAGCTTAACTCTGCCTGCTGTGATCCCAGATTAGCTAGCTTGCAGAGTTAATGCTATTTTAGAATTTAACCCCCTTAACTTGAGACTAACTGGCAGTGAAAAAGCAGACTAAAGCCCCGTACACACACGTCGCTGCTATTTAGTCGCTATTCGCTCACTCGCCTACTCGCCACTCGCTTGGGTGCTTTTACATGTGTGATGGTGTGTAGAAGTTGGGTGGCCACTGTTTGGAGAACACTGGGGGAACGTCACCTGTCAATAATCTGTATTCTGCATTTTAATTGGCTGCTCGCTTTTACTCGCTTTACTCGCGTCGCTCAGAGTTGAACTATGTTCATCTCGGAATCCGCCCACATCGCATCGCTTGTACTCTCCTCGCCTACTCGCCTCGCGTGAACACATTAACATTCTATTGACTTCACTGTGTGTACGGCGCTTAAGGCTACCTTTACACGGAAACGATCTGAAACCAAAACGCAAAAGTGACGTTTCGTTTTCACTTTTAAATCTGCATTTAGACGAGCGTTTTAGGGTGAAAATCTGCGTGCATACGGAAACGCAAAAGTGTGTGACGTTTCATTATCGATGCAGTAAACACGCTTGGTCGTCTACCACTCCATTCATGAAGTTATCCCACCACTGAGAAGTCCTCCCAGGTCTCACCCACAGCTGTCTAGGTCGCCTGCTCTCTCTATGAACTTCAAGAATTTCGAGAGCATAGTTCATATTTTTGGTCTGTTCTTTACTACTCTCGCTCATTATTGCTGTTATCTGATGAAATGACTCTTGAACGTCAATTACCGCGCCTAAGGCGAGTTGAAAGTCCGCAGGGACGGACATGTTGATAGCCTACTGATGTGTTTCCCACGGTTTTCTGGCGCTTTATTATGCTTGTCACGTCATTTCTCTGTGACGAGAAACGCAGTTTTGCGTTTTTCATCCTTTAAGGGCCATGTATACTCTCGCAGCAGTGTGTCGCAGTGAGCTTGTCGCAGGTATGACGCAGTTATTTTTTTGATTTATGCCCAATTTTGAAGCGCGGTCTGCGCTATGTTAATTCCACGCCACAACGCAAGAGGGACTATCACAAACTAAGCTAGGATTGTGGGTGTGGTGGGTGGCGTGTTTCTCTTCCTGTTACGGAGGTCTTTCAACAACAATGGCGACTGGACGAATGCGCGCTTTGATTAAGATGCACCTGATCGATCTAGAAATACAAGAAATATTGCTACTACTGGAGCTGGCAGAGAGGCGAAAGAATCGTCACAGTTAGCACGGTTAGCGTCACCATTAGCCGGTTAGCAAACCGGAAATACGCATAGTGTAGAATGTAGAGTTGACCAATCAGAGGCCTCCTTTCTCTCCTCCCTGCGACGATATCTGCGGTCAGTTCCAATTTTGGGGAGGTCCACCAGAGTGTCTGCGGAGGGGGGGGGTGGGTCATATCTGCGTTAACTGCGACACACACGCAGACGACCTGGTTTCCGACCATAAACAGGCCTTTACACGGTGGCGCGACAGTGGAGCGTTTTCAAGAATTCCACTCTGAAGGGCGGTTTCACTTTTTTGCGTTTTCATGCCCCCAAAGCGCCATTACCATCTAAACGATATAGTGCATCCGCAAAAAGGTTTTGCGTTTTTAACCCGTTTTCGTTTCCATGTAAAGTGCCCCTAATTGAAAGCTCCTGAGCTACCTAAAAATGTGCAGTAAATTTACAACGTGACTAGTGTTGATGCAGTTAAGCCTGCTCAAAAAGTACCCTTTTAATTACTCCGACTTCCATTTTCAAAATACTGTGATGCAGCTTCTGCCTCTTACTCTGATATGCTCACAGAGGCTACAAAGGATCTACGTCTCAGTTCCCATAGTCTCTGCCGAGAATAGATGTGCTCTGTCATCGCATCAGCATCACTCACATCATGAGAATTGTGTTATTATAAACATCTGCATCCATGTCAGTGGGTCTATCTGCCTCACCATCTGTATGGTTTGAAGCAGTTTTATGTTTGTGTCCCACTCATCTGTGCAGAGTGATGTGAAATGGCAAGTTGTCAGGCTGACAATCCGCTGTGGGCGAGGAGTGTGTTTCTGTGGCCCCTCCACCACCCCCAGCACCACCAATCTGTGTGTCTCCGAATATTGGCGAGTTTCAGGCCAAACAATGCTTGGCAAGTGTGTGTGTATATGAGTTTGCGTACATTTATGTGTATGTCAGGACAAGAGGCTTCAGTTAAAGTGCAGCCTTAGCCACTGAAAACAAACAAAAAGCAAAGCATAGTAAAGCAGCAGGTGTATCACTAACTAGTTCATCCATAAGTATTATTGAAACAACGCAATGCATTCTAATAAAAAGACAATTGAACTCACAATTGAAATAGTTCTGTGTAGTTGATTTCAAAGATGTGTGAATTCACATGCACCACGAATTAACCCCATGTGAAACCAGTCCACTGCAATTTATTTTGATTCAAGTTTCAACTTTTTATCAATCTCTATAAACGTTTCCGAAAATATTCATAACACATTCTGTTGCCACTTGATGCACTTTGATCTATTGATCAGAATAAAGAAATTCCCGTTTCATTCAATTAATTATTGATGTGTCTGAATCTTTTTTGGTCTTTAGTTATATGCTGTTGATGTTCTTCACTGCACTCCCCAGGGATTTATGTGCCAAAGCAGTCTTTTTACGTCTTTCTCTCTTAGAAAGCTGTGGTCAAGGTTATACTTTCTGTGCCCTAAAGTGAAGATTACTCATGCATAAGAGTCTAAATAACTTTAAGTTGATAAAGATGAAGTCCTTCACTTTTTTTTCGGTCATAATATCATAATTTATGGATTGTACTTTTCGTGATAAGTGGATGATTGTAAGAAACATGACCTGTATTTTAGGAAGGGAAATAGTATCATGGTAAAGTTTATTCACAGACCCTAAGACAATGACAGAGCTCTATACTTGCAAGGGGAAATAACAATTCTTTAACATTCACTTTGAAGTCAGCTTAAAAATGAACTTGCCTTTTGTTTCGGATTTAATTGTTTAAAGTGTCATATCCACTGAGTGAGGGCAGAAATGAAAATGCATGAAACTGGCCACTGCACTTCTTGAATTAAAACCCTTGTTAAATAAATTATTTGGTTTAGCTTGGGTATGCGTTTGCTTTGTAAACCAGATATATCAAAGTTGAATTTGTTCAAAGTGAGCATCTGTGCTTCGGCTGTTTGAACCCAGGCCATCAGTCAAGAAGTTGTAGACGACGGATGATTTGTGACTCCTGCTCCGGACGTCATATCACTTGCTTAAATGAAGACCGTTCAGACCAGGACTCCAAACAGATTCAAGCTGTCCGCCAAGAAGGTTCTACATCACAAACAATGACAGCCGAAACTACTTCTAATAGGGTTTTAAAGAATGGCAGCAGCTCTCAAACTTCAGCAATAGTTCCAGTTATTGTGTCAAGCGACTCAGGGAAGGAAGTTCTCGTTTATGCTCTGTGAGATTCACAGAGTGACTCCTCCTTCATTCTACAGCATGTAGCAGATGCCTTGGATACGACCACAGAACCTATAAAGCTGAAGCTATCAACTATGTCCTCAAGGGAAACAATTGTGACATGTCAAAGGCTTAAAGGTTTACAAATAAGAGGGTTGAATTCCACCAAGAAACTTACAGTGCCAACAGTGTAGACCCGAGAATTTATCCCTGCTAATAGGTCACATATTCCCACCCCTGAAACTGCAAAGTTATGGCCACATCTAGAGCATCTTGCACAGCATATCGCTCCACAAAAACAATGTGAAATTGGCCTGCTGATCGGATACAATAGTCCACAAGCCCTGATGCCCAGGGAGGTTGTCTGCGGAAAGGAAAACGAACCATTTGCACAGAGGACAGACTTGGGCTGGAGCATTGTGAGTTATGGTGACCCAGGAGAACACTACGGCGACGTATTTGGCGTAAGTCACCGAATCATTGTAAAACAAGTTGTTCCTCAGCTTAAGGTGCCAGATCAGCTCAAAGATGAAGTCCATTATGTGTTCAGAACTCAGATTAAAGAAACAATTGCCCCAGATGATATCATGAAGATGCTCGAGTCAGATTTTAATGAAAGAGTAGAAGAGGATTCCTTCTCTCAAGATGATGTCTTGTTCCTGACAAAGTTAAAAGGTGGAATTAAGCAAAAAGCAGACGGTCACTTTGAGATGCCACTACCTTTCAAAGGAGAAAGGCCAAGTCTGCCTAGCAACAAACCTTGTGCAGACCGGCGCCTTTGTAGGTTTCGTAAAGGTCCTATTGCAATTATGTGTGACGTGGAAAGAATGTTCCACCAATTTCATGTAAGACCTGAAGACCAAGACTGCCTGTAGGAGATGACAAGGTGGGAAAAGTCAGCGGAGGTGATCCAGAACTTAAAGCTGTCCAAGTGTTCAGCACCAAGGCAAGGGAAGAGAGGACCTTGTTAGATCGACTGGCAAAGTTTTCTGATTGGAAGATGGCATTTAAGGCTTTTGCATGTCTTAAGTATTATGTGAAGCACTTCAGTAGCCGCAAATCCAACTACAGCCATGTTACAAGCATTGAAGAAAGACAAGAAGCAGAGTTGTTTATCACTAAATTGGCTCAACACAATGCAATCAATTCTGGGGTAGATGGAAGAAGGAATATCTGCTTAATCTGCAACAGAGGCAAAGTGGTTGAAGGATGGTCGGAAAATAGCAGTTGGTGATAGAGGCTGTGTTCGAAACCGCCTACTACATACTACATACTTGAAAACGGCATACTCATCGATCAGACAGTATGCAGAGCGTTTACACACAGTGCACTTCACTCCTGCCCGAGTCGACATCAGCCGGCCTGAAAAGCTGATTTCGCTTAAGCTATAAACTCTGTAAATATATAACTTTAGCAACATTTGAAACATTTTCAGGCGAGAAAGTAGTCATTTAGACCCCCAAGGTGTTGAAAATCTGACAAAATACCGGCTATTTACAATTTTGTTCCCACGAATTCGCCGCTAGTAAAGCTAGCCGCTGTGAGCAACGCACTTCCGGTTTCGCCGTTTTGACTGCGCTCATCCCGTTAACTGAATTTGACCGTTCAAATGGCGATGGACGACGTCACGTTACGTTGCACCTTGGGTAGTTTGAGTGTGACAAGTAACCTCATGATGAATACTCAACATTTCGGCGAATCTAGTATGCATCTAGTGTACATCCGGGAACTTAAAAAAGTATGACTAGTAGGAATAGTAGGAAAAGTAGGCGGTTTCGAACACAGCCATAGTCATTCTCCAAGAAGATGATTCACCCCGAAATCAGTGGAAATTGGCAAGGGTGGCTCAAGTCAGGAAGGTCAAGCTATTGATGAGTGATGCAACCATTGACAACTCAGGGAAGTGTACTTCCAAACCTGTGTATCTTGACCGACCTGTTAAGAAGATTGTTCTGCTACTTGAGGCAGAATAATGCAGTATTTGCACATAAATAAGTTTTTTTTTTGTAATTGTCATGCTATTAAAATATGGTTTTAAGATAAATCATTAAATGATTTGGTGGGAGTTTAGCTGTTTAAATTTCTTTGACTGTGGGTTGTTTATTTTTCTTTGTTTTATATTTTCACATCTCTGATATTTGTTAATTTTGGGTTAAAAATGTACTGGGTGTCATTTATGGTTTTAATTAATGGGATGTGACGTCGTGTGGGTTGGGGTTTCACACGGATGCCTTTAAATGTCGCACACTTCCTCTGAGGGTAAGAAGCTAGAAGCCGACTCGCGGCTGTTGCACAGTTTATGCCGCGCTGTCTAAGCTCTGTTTGAGCCAGAAGATATCTACTCATTTCCCTCTCAGTGGTATGCAGCCAGCAAGGTATGTGTATGTTTTATGATGTATGATGCCTTTGTCGTTTTTGTACTTTTGTTTGGGTTATAGGGCTGTCTATTTATTGTATGTGTTTTGTTACTACTTTTAACAGTTCGACGGTGGATGACGATATTAAACAAGAAAATAAATCCATCAGTAACTGAAGAACTTGTCTCGCGTATTTCCTGGAGGGAGTGATAATATGTTTTGATGTAGTTTTTTTAGGCTGACAGCTGCAGCAGATATTAAAATCTCAAACACAATTAAGCCTCAAATAATATCATGACAGATTTTTTTTTTTGCATTTAAAGTACATATTTATTCCACTCTGTTTGGGATTTCTTATTCCATCGGATCTCTGAGCAACAATAAATGATCTGTCCAACAGACAACTGAACTATAAAAAGGAATACATAAAAACAGGTCACAAAGAAATAACATAATACAAAATATGTTAATGTATTTGCGGGTTGATGGGCATGCTGACAAATAAGGACAAAATCAAATATTGAAGGACATTGGCAACAAAGGAAATATTACCCTACACTCCCTCAAAGATGACTATGTTGCACATCACTTCTGTCTGAGTGAAGACACCCTCTGCAGCCTAAGATTGCCAGATGCAAATATGAAGACAAATACATGACAAAGAAACAGTCAACCATTTTACAAAAGACTGTCTGAAATAAAAATTCTTTTTTTTCCATTTATTAGAAAATAAGACTTAATTTTCAAAATCTTCTTTGCAATAATGTTCTAGCAAAGAAAGGAGCTCACAAGCAGTAGTTACACGACAAAACAACATGCACAACAATATACAAAAAAATGAAGGATGACTGTGCACATGAAATTACGATGAATTACAGAAAGATCCGAATAATGAATATTGAAATTAAAAAGACGTAAAAATGAGTGAAATTCATTGTCAGTCACATTGTGCAGGTAAGAAATGAGCCAGAATAGTCAGTCATTAATTTGCAGCCAGATGTTCCTACCTTCAAAGTACTCAAAATGTCATTATTTTAAATTAGCAAAGCCAGCTCCCTGTGATGAAGGTTATTTTGCCAATGACTCAAAATGGAGGGAACAGCATGTTTTTTTTTTCCAAATCAGTGCAAGCTCCCTCAGTGATTCTCCACAGTCTGAAATAAAAGAATTACCCACATAGAGCAACTCATTTAGTTCTTTGTGCTTTTTGTGTCACAATTAGTGTTTGATCTTAGCTCTGAGGTTTGACTCATAAATGCATCAACCTCAGCACCTAAAATTTGAGGTACACCTTAATGAAACATGCCCACACCTTTTCACCTTTTTTTAAATTTGTCCAAAAACACGTGTGAGTACACACACTTTTTCAAGAGGTGCTACAAAAGTGAAAACGAACAACATTCATTTTACCACTGTCAAATAAATGATGTGAACAGCATTTCCCCCACAATCACCTGTAATTTACTCCCACTCATTGTTTTCTAAGCACCAGAGAGAAGAGTGAAAGTAAACCATTGTATGAGAAAGATTCGTTTTTATTCAAATGATGGATTACAAGTTTGTTTAAAACACATTTCAGAAAGGTGGAAAGATCCTGGAAGCCCATTTCTGTCATTTGCTAACTTAATTTATAACAATAGAAGTGCGTATGCAATTACAAAACCTAGAATCAGAAAAAAAATGTGAGACACCGTGGGATAATCAAATTAAAAAGAAAACACAGTGATACTTATTTTGACTTTCATTCCATTGAAGATAGTATTTCCTGATTTTAGTTTAAATTGTTAGTATACATCTATTTCTGCATCTAAACATCTCAAAAAGAGGATTAAAACATAAAGCTTTTACCACTTTATAATGTTGTCATTCTTTCGTGCAAATCTTAAAAAATGTTTTGCCCCATCTTTCCTGCAAACAAGTACGAAAAAGGACAAGATTGCTGTTTTCATTTGGAACAGTCTCTCTCTATTGTGGAACGATCAGGACTGGGTTCAGTCCAGTACTTGTAGCCTCTAAGATACCGGTACCTTTTCATAATCTTGTTGGAAAATGCATGGACATCCCTGGAGAAAATGTAATCGTGAAAGCAGCATTTATTCTAAAATTTCTGAACTTTGTGTTGCCATCAAAGTATAGTAAAGAAGAGCTTTGTGAAGGGTATAACTATATGTATAACTATACAACCTCATACCATAACAGAGTCATCAGGAACAAGACCAGAAACCTTTATGATAACATTCTGAATGTTCTTTTTCATATTTGTACCAAATGGCACAGCATCCATTGCTGCCCATAAAGATCAGGGGTGCTGTTTCATTTGACTACAATACATATCCCAACTGTGTGATGCTCCAGATGTTGGCAAGCCCAGAGAAGAGAATGACATCTTCAGACAAAAGTATACATTTAAAAAAGTATAAAAGTAAAGACTGAAGTGGCTGTAACTGTATTATAGTGATGACAAAGGTTTCCCAGAGTATTCCCTTGTCCATGTGGTCATATCAGATACTGATGGATCTGGATGCAGTGCCATATGAGGGTTAGGAAATCACATGTGTCAAGCTTAGGCTTTTGCTCTTTACCATTACACATTAAAATCCATCCAGATTCCTTAAATAGTTTATATTATGCACAATAGATAGAAAAATATAACCTGACTCACGTCATCTGGCTGCGTTCACCAACTACACGCGGGGGCGTTCCCTTTCCTCACACAACCATCTGAGGAGCCTGGGAGTCATTGGTGTTTCGTCCGATTAGAAAATAATGAGAGCCAATCATTAATCGCTGGGTGGGACTTTGGATGAATGGCCGCATTATGGCCGCCCATTCATGCTCCAGAGGGCGGGAGTCAGGTGAGCTCTGACCTATGTCACGAGTCATTGGGAGTGGCTGAAGTGGCGTGTCAGTCAAGATGACGGACAGATTCTTCATCCAATCACATGCACGAGTTTTAGAAAAAATAACCCCATTTGAAATCATGTCGGTTGTGGGCTCGTCCCAGATGGTATGCGAATACCAGAGGGCGAGAGTCAGGTAAAGAAAAATATGCAAATACACTCTAAATTTTTCATCAAGGAACTTTTAAAAAAAAAAAAAAATGTATCCAATAATATATCCATTTGTGATGGAACTGGAGATTCTGGGCCCATCTTTGCTCATGGATTTTTTTGTTCACATTAAAAGCCCTAAACTGAGCTGTTTCAAATGTTTTAGAATGTGCTGCAGGTCTAAAATACAAAAGTTGATGTATAATAACAAATTAAGTAAAGTTTATCCAACAAAACATAAAAGATATTGGGTTCCTAATATCATGTCATGAAATAATGAATCAAAGTAAATAGACTAAGTAGTATTTCTTTTCTTTATTCAGCATTTTTATTGAATACCATCCCAACTTTTTCAGATTCGCAATCGTACCCTTTTTCTAAAGCCCCACCCTAGATTCTGTACCTTAACATGGTAGAGAGTATCCTCATGATCTTGAGAGCAGTGTTGTCAGAGGGCGTTAGCCCCTGGTAGGGTCTCAAAATGGATCCTCAGTGTAAGGATTTAGTCAGCTCACCTGGAGGAGGGGAAATCGAGGCACACCCCTGGGCTCGCAGGTATGCGCCTGGTGGTTGAGCCTTGTGTCTTGGGGCTTGGCCGGGCTCAGCCTGAAGAAGCAACCACTAAGCCCACTAAGGTGGGAAGGAAATTAGAGGTTGGGTGCATTGCGAGCTGGGTGGCAGGTGTAGAAGGGGCTGGGCATGCCGATTTCCAGCATCACAAACTGGCTCTTGGGATGTGGAACCTCACCTTACTGGTGGGTGGCTCTGGAACCCCCTCTGGGGTTTCCGCAGGGCACTGTTCACTCCATCTGGAGATTCCATTGTCCTTCTGGGGGACTTCAATGCCCATGTTTGCAGTAATAGTGACCTGGAGAAGCATGATTGGGAGGAACAGCCTCCCTGATCTGAACCCATGTGGTGCTAGTCATGTATTATCCACTATAAACATAATGTTGAAGCATAAGGTGGTGTATATGTGTACCTGGTTCCAGGCCACCTTAGGCCAAAGATTGATTGGTAAAGTCGATCTTTGCTGTCGTGTCATCAGACTTGCAGCCGTATGTCTGGGCACTCAGGTGAGGAAAGGGGCAGAGCTGTCTACTGATCACCACCTGGTGGTGAGTTGGATCCGCTGGCAGGGGAAAACTGCCAAACAGAGCTGGTAAGCCCAAACGAGTAGTGACTATGGTTAAGCATGTACTAAAAGTTTGTTTATATGATGAAGCATACCTGCTGTAAGCGGTATGGATCATAACTTTAAACAATGCAGTGCCAATTCATGTGTAACAAACAATTGTACTCACACTCATATTTGAACTGAGTTCCTCACTCTCGAATGTCCTTCATTGTCTGATGGCCTACATACTTTATGACAGAAAAGCATCACACTATTTCCATCTCTTGCTTCCCTTTTTTCTGTCGTGCTCGAAGAAGAAAAAAATAAGACACACATTATGAAGACCCAAACCTCAGAGGAGCTTCAATCACTGACAGCCTATTACAATTCTACTGAGACTGAGGATGGTTTACAGGAGTTTAAACCTCTAGGGATGCAGACATACACACACACCAGTGATTATACCCAGGGAGATGTGCATCATATCTCTGTTTAGCAGAGAGAGACACAAGACACCGGAGGCAATTTAATATATTTTCACCCCTGTCAGTTCTGGACACAGACATTAAAAGTACACAAAAGCAAGATTTCATGTAATTGTACAGCCATTGTAAAGACCTAAGTCATTCTGCCAGTCAGTACACATTAAGTGATGATTTACTCTGTTTGAAAAGATGTATCGGGTGTTTAATAGGTCTGTCACAGCCAAGCTGACTCAAGCTTTATCCAGAAAAAGACAGACAATGACATCTGTTGCCCCTGTCTTTCTCTTAGAGCTGGTTGAACAGTGAATATGTTTGAATAATTTTATGTGCGTATTACGAACACATTGCCTGTCACTTACTCTCAACAAATGAGCATTAAAACCCAGTCTCAAAGGGCTGTGTAATCAACTGAAAGATTGAATGAACTAAGCATTAAACAATCTCCTTCAGAGAGACTAAACCAAAGTGGAGAAGTTTGATCATAATGTTTAGGAATACATCTGGCAAAAACCAAACAGGCATATCCGAAACAGGACTTGGGCAATTTCCTGTCATTTACTTGACAGTCAACTCTTTTGTGAACCAAAGTATTCTAAAGTCAAAGGTGAGGCCATCTGTCTGATAGTAACAGCTAGTCAGAGACTGGCTAAGCAACATAATAATGATCTCAAGTACACCAGCCAGTCGACAACAGGACAACTTTAAAGGAAAATAATTCAGGTGATAAAGTCCAAACCCTTACTTTAAGCTACTTTAAATAACCTAGCAGGATCTTAAGACAGCTGTGCATGGCTGGACACCATCAATGAATTGAAACAACACTGCACTGGGAAAACAAATCCTCTTTAACAATGTGAGAGTATGATAATACAGAGAAAATGGCTGCTCAAGGTGGTTCGACAAGCTATTGAATCATAGGGTGCAGTTAGTTTTTCACATTGACTGTTGCAGTTTGCGTTAAATAAATAATTGCATAATGAAATATGTCATACTCATAGTAATTGTAATTTCATCTGAGGTTTTATTTACCAGATTTTAAGACTTTGTAAAACTTTGATCTTTTATTTTCATGTCCTGATGCACAAGACCTAAGAACTGAACGAGAGTATACTTAGTTTTTTCACATTACTGTAGCTCAGATGAAAAGACCCTCATTTTGAGAATAACTATCAAAGAATTCCAAAAGTCAGATAAATCTTCAGATAGAGGCAAAAAGGCAGACTGTTGGGCAAATGTGCAGAAAAACATTTACTGCTACACTGACTCAGGAACAGATAAAAGACAGCCAATAACACACACACATACAGTAGACAAACAGTCACAAACCCCGTCATTGTTCTTGCTTTCGTCACAGTCCGTGAGGATCTCTTTTTCCCTGTCATCGCCTTTCTTCATCTGTCTATCATCCACTCACTGAACACACTCACACACACACATCCACCTCACTTTCTGCACTTCTCCCTCAGAGATATGCGCAGGGAATGAATACACAAAATATCAGACCTCTATGTTTGTGTTTTCCTGCTAGTGGGTGAACATGAAGTGAGCACTGTGAAATCATGACAGCACAACAAGGAAAGAGAGAGAAATGGAGTCTTTGCAGAAAACCAAAAAAGTTTAAGAGCATTCTTTGGGACCTGCTTCTGAATGGTGAGAGGTGTATGGAGGGAATTGAGCTGGATCCAAACAACCAGCCCTTTACTACAAAGCAAAATCATGTCTTGAAGGGGCAACTTTAGGTTTGAGCCATGTTTTTCAGCATCACAGAGAAGGTTCACTTCTTACTTGGGTACAATGCCATGGTAACTTATCCTGTGACAAGTCATATTGTAGAAGTACAATCGATAAAATCAGTTCGCTTCGAAAATGAAAAAAAGAGCAGAAACAGCTTAGTTGCTTGAAACCCTTTGGCTTTCCCTGACAAACATCTGAGAGATAAAGATTCTCTGCGGAGGGGACTGCTTATCTCGAACACAGACTGATTAAAGCACTAAACCTTTGTTCTTGATGACATAAGATTAAGAAGTTATCTTTGTTTGTTTCTATTAGAAATAATGAAATATAGAAGATTTCCTGTATGTTCTCGCATTCTCCCTCACTGGTTCCAGTTTTTGCCAAATTGCTCCCCAATATGTTTATCAAATGTCTTTCAAATTAATTTTCTAAGATATCCACTTTAAAAAAAACTTACCCTATAAACAAATACAAAACCAGGTATTCTAACCTTGATTTGACTTTTATTTCAAAACAATATTTATCGAAGATTTTTATGTTTTGTCTCATTTCACTACATTCTAAAAAAAAGTTGGGCCAGTAAATATTTTACCTTTATAATGTTGCCATTCCAGAACTGTGGATATCAAGCGAGATGTAAGTGCATCTTAAGATGTGCAGTAGTACGGGGTTGTTGTTCTTTCTCCAAACATTCCCTTTTGGAGACAGTCCAGTTGAGTACCCCAACTCTTTGTGATTTATGCAGAATCAAGTTTTTGCATTGTCTTGTTAACTTCATACCCCTAAAAAAGATGTTCTCATGGAGACAGCCTTATTTTCCCCTCAAATCTGAAAATACTTCTCTACATTAATGCTGCTGTTACAAAGAAGAGTGGACTTTTCAAAAGCTACTGACACAACCTCACAGTCTTATGGCTTTGTTGCTTATACCATCCAGAGAAGTTGAGACTGCCACACAACAAGGTTAACATTAATCATTAATTTTTTTTGCGCAGCAAAGTTTTAATTGTAATTTGGAATGTAAAGTCATACTGTAGTGCTTGACAAAGGTTTCCAAAAGCACAAAATTTCCAGATTCCTTGAATGGTTTAATCATATCATGCACTTTAGAGGAAGAATTATACAAATCATTTCCAATCTTTCTTCAAAGTACTTTGTTTTAAGAGATCTTAATGAGATCCTCTGTCCACCATTGCTCCTCAGAGTCCTAGCCTTCATTGGATGATGCTTACATACTAAATCGTGATTGCAATCACCTGTGCGAAAACAAAATACACTACACTTTTTTGTGAGTAGTATATACTACTCAAAAAAAAAAAAAGGGATATTTGGCTTTCGGGTGAAATTTATGGAAAATGTAAGTGAAAAGTTCACGCTACAGTGATATTATATCATGAAAGTAGGGCATTTCAGTAGAAGCATGCACTGGTGATTTCCTCATCTCAAACAATTAATCGAAACAAAAGCCCACAATAGTGATGGGTATACCACAAAAAACAATGTCAATGTCTCAATAACTTGTCATGTGCCCTTGAGCATCAATTACAGCTTGACAATGACATCTCATGCTGTTCACAAGTCGACTTATTGTCTGCTGAGGCATGGCATCCCACTGTTCTTGAAGGGCGGCCCTCAGGTCATTGAGGTTCTGGGATACAAAGTTACGAGCCTCTACACGACGACTCAGCTGATCCCATGGGTTTTCTATAGGATTCAGGTCTGGAGAAAGTGCAGGCCACTCCATTTGAGGTACCCCAATCTCCAGCAGCCATTCCCTAATGATGCGACCTCGATGAGCTGGAGTATTGTCGCCAATGAAGATGAAATTAGGCCTGTGTTGTTCTTACAGGGGCACAATGACTGGATTAATGATGTTATTCAGGTAGTACAGGCTTGTCACTGTACCATTCAAAAAGTGTAAGGCAGTTCTGTACTGAGTAGACACATCTGCCCACACTGTAACACCACCACCACTAAAGGCTCGTCTGGTGGCAACAGTGGCTGATACATAGCGCTCCCCTTGACGTCTCCAACATCGTGGGCGGCCATCATTTCAGCTCAACGTGAATCGACTTTCATCAGAGTACAGCACTGGTCCATCGTCCAACTTAAATGCTCCCTGGCCCATGCAAGACGATGACACCTGTGCCTGGTGGTGTGGTCGGGTAACCTTGCAGGTTGTCTAGCACGCAGACCACGCTGATGTAAATGGTTTTCAATGGTCTGACGTGACACTTGGGTGCCTCTTACCTCCCTTAAATGTGCCCGGAGTTGAGTGGCACTCATCATCCGTTTCCGCACGGCACTGTTCACAATGAAACAGTCATCAGTGTGGGATGTGGCCAAAGGAAACTCTTCCAGTCTCTCTGTATCTCTATTGCAACCTGCTGATGATGCTCAGTGGCCACATCCGTCTGAGAAAATCCTGTTTGAAGCCTCGCAATGGTGAGGTACTGGTGATCAATTGTTAGGTGTCGTCTTGGTCTCATGATGTCAAAATGTGGACGGCACGATGAGGAGGACTGTTCAAATACCAATTCTAATTGAACAAGGAAATTTATTGGTCAATTCATGGATCAAACACCTGTTGTGAATTTTGCCGTTAAGCTCCTTGTTAGAGAATGGCAACTTGTGCAAAAAGTACTGAAACATTCAACAGTTTGACATGTGCATTGAAAAGTTCGCAGAAGGTCACATTAAGTTCACCTGTAAAGGTTATAACGCATTTTAGGTTCATCCTGAAATTTTACCCGAAGGCCGAATATATATTCTTTGTGAGTAGCGTCAACAAACTGAATTAAATCGACAAAACAGGAGTATCTTGGGTTCATAGTTTCTGCAGATGAATATAAGTTAAAGTAAACATAAGAAGCAGTGTCGATCATTACTGGTCACAGGAACCTCGAACTCTGCAATTTTTTTCACTTAAAAGGCTAAAACTGTCTAACACATGACAATGATACACTTGAACAACTTATTGAATTAATGAAAGTCAAATTAAGGAGCCAATTATCTAATACGCTGCTTTTCTCTCTGGCTTTATTAACTGATTTTATGGCAGGATTACATCTTTATACTCCTCATATTTTATTGGGATTATAGTATTTATTATTGTAGTTTATGTGGTATGTTTGTGTTTTTCCATCTGTACCAAAATAGAAATAAAAAAAAAATAATTAAAAATGGTGTGGGTGCTTGACTTTGTTAATCCATAAAAAACATTTTCTGAGATGTCAGCTCTGTGAATATGTTATGATGTCGCTCATGAGCTGCAACATAAAGTGGGAACCGAAACAATTTGTGAAAGTTAAATCAAGCCTCAACCAGCATGCTTTCTACACACAACTTTATAAAGGCAATTAAGCTTTTGCTTCATCACTGAAAGGTTCATTCACTGCCACTACAAGGTCAGACAGGTGTAACAGTTGAACATTCAGGTCTGTTTGACAAAAATGTTGATTTCAGAAGATACATTTATTTACCGGAAAAGGGTGGAATGCTCTCTTCGGGTCGGGAATGAGATCCTTCCCCAAGTGGAGGAGTTCAAGTATCTCGGGGTCTTGTTCACGAGTGAGGGACGAATGGAACAGGAGACTGACAGGCGGATCGGTGCGGCGTCTGCAGTGATGCGGGCTCTGCACCGGCCCGTCGTGGTGAAGAAGGAGCTGAGCCAGAAGGCGAAGCTCTCGATTTACCGGTCAATCTATGTTCCTACCCTCACCTATGGTCACGAGCTGTGGGTAGTGACCGAAAGAACGAGATCGCGAATACAAGCGGCCGAAATGAGTTTCCTCCGCAGGGTGTCTGGGCTCTCCCTTAGAGATAGGGTGAGAAGCTCGGTCATCCGGGAGGGGCTCGGAGTAGAACCGCTGCTCCTCCGCATCGAGAGGAGTCAGATGAGGTGGCTCGGGCATCTGGTGAGAATGCCTCCTGGACGCCTCCCCGGTGAGGTGTTCCGGGCCCGTCCCACTGGGAGGAGGCCCCGGGGAAGACCCAGGACACGTTGGAGAGACTATGTCTCTCGGCTGGCCTGGGAACGCCTCGGGGTCCCCCCAGAAGAGCTGGAGGAAGTGGCCGGGGACAGGGACGTCTGGGTCTCTTTGCTCAAGCTGCTGCCCCCGCGACCCGATCCCCGGACCAGCGGAAGATAATGGATGGATGGATGGACATTTATTTACTGACTATTGCTTTAAGATATGTGATTACCCTTTAAGATTAAGGAATGAATGGGGATGAAGGGTTGTTTTTCTTGAGTCAGAGACATTGTATACACACAGCAGACTCTCAGTCAACCACTTTTCAGTACCATAGCAACATCAAATTGCCGTCCAAGTCAAAGTTGTAAGTATACTTATTATTCTTTACTTTATTTTATTCTGAAAAAACTAAAATTAAATCTAAAGACAGTTGATGGATTGTTTGATTATGCTGTTGGTCGGGGGACGTCAGTGTGTTTTGGAGCCTATGGTCTTAAGCAAACTCCCTAAATTAAGAATATTTCTATAAGAATAGCAAGTGCTATAGCAAAAAAAAAAAAAAAAAATGGAGCCTTATGTATCTGCCACCATGAAAGAGAGCACAAAAATAACTTAAGAAAGGTATCAAAGTGGAAGCAATGTGTTCCAGGTTCAACTCCCGGCTGGGGCCTTTCTGTGTTGAGTTTGCATGTTCTCCCTGTGTATGCGTCGGTTCTCTCCAGGTCCTCCCACTTTCCAAAACCATGCATGTTAGGTTAATTGGTGTCTCTAAAATTGTCCCTAGGAGTGAGAGTGAGCGTGTGTGGTTGTTCGTCCCGTTTGTCTCTGTGGACTGGCGACCTGTCCAGACTGTACCCCTCTCGCCCATTGACCGCTGGGATAGGCTCCAGCCCCCCCGTGACCCGACCGACGGATTAAGTGGGTATAGAAAATGGATGGATGGAAGCAATGCCAATGACAGGACGTACCACAGAGTAAAAGAAGAGAAGACCAGTTTTCTGCAGGACTCCGAGCAAATTGTTTCAGGTGACAGCAAAATATTTAAGAGCTATTCTCCACCCTGACCTATGCCTATGCTTGATTGATAAAGCTGGGCGTCAAATGTGAGTGAAAACTCAGTCATATATGAGTTCAAAAGAAGTTTCTTCATATCCTTTGGAGAGACAATATCAAATTGGAGATGTGGGGTCACAGCACATTGTTTGACAAAAACCGACCATAGCATTTAAGCACAAACGCCTCATACAGAGTGTCAAGCATGGTGGTGGAAGATGATTTGGGCTTGTTTTCAGCCACAGGATTTAGGAATCTTGCAGTCATTTAGTTCACCATTCCTCTGCACCAAAGTATTCCAGAGTCAAATGTGAGACCATCTGACCAACAGTTAATGCTTCTCTGAAACTGATTCATGCAACAGAATAATGATACAAAGCACACAAGCAAACGCAAGAATCAAGCTTTTGTAATGGCCCTGTCAAAGACCTCAAACTGATTGAAGTTCTGTGGTAGAACCTCAAAAGAATCAGAATCATTGGCTGCAAATGACAAAGAACTGAACCAACACCTCATAGATGAGCGAGGCAAAATTCCCCCTCAACGATGTGAGAGACTTGTTACTTCATACAGAAAATTATTACTTCAATCGTTTTTTTTTTACTGTTTTTTTCTACACCCTACCTTTATATTTTGGCTTAGTCTATATTAAATGAAAAATCGCACCGTTTCTGATGTCATGTTGCTGTTTATCGGAGGTTGTATTTACCTCATTTTAAGACCTGGTAAGATCTTAAATTAATTTAAGTTTTTTTTAAATGTCCAGATTCTTTAAACCTTATGAGTTCAAAGAGGGCCTACCAACTATGTCATGTGACCGGATGTTCTTGTGTCTTCCTGAACATATTCTTCTGCCAATTAAGGAGTACTCTACAGGCACACTACACTAAGTCTCAACAAATTACTAGGTATTTGGACGCCTGCACAAAGATTCACACAGTCGCTGTGATGCCGACAATTATTCCACACTGACTCCACTACTGGACTGTCGCATTAACCCAACACTTATCGCTGTTGTCATGAAGGGACAGGCAAGGCACACCACAGACAGCTCACCAGAGGAGACAGCTCTAACACCTCCATCTCTGCACCTACTTTATGGTATGATAGGAGTGCCCCAACAAAGAATAAGAAATGTGAAAAAAATAAGAAAATACACAGGGAAATACTCAGTGGTGTAGTCTACCTTTTTGAGGTGGGTATACTGTATAGTTGGCCAGTCATAGGCCCGTGGTACCAAACTAGGGGTCGGGACTCGGGACCCCTCGGGACCAATAGTAGCCCCTTAATGCACGCCGTACCTCCAGTGGCACGCTGTAATAGTCATTGAAAAGTTAAGTACCATAGTACTACAATACTATAACATAACACAGGGCTTTTAATAATGCACTACGACATGGTCATTGCCATTCTGGTAACAGCACATTTATAATGCTGTCTTAACGTGTTAAGGGACAAACATGTTTGTGGGGTCGCAGCTTTGCACTTACCTGCCCCTTGCATGCATAAAATGTAAACTTAAACTAAACAGAGTTAATGCTTTAAAGAAAGGAGGAAAAGCCTCAACAGTCAGTTTGTTAATCCTCCAGCCCTACAGAGCTTTCCAGATGTTCTTATACTCTGGTGTTTGAGGTGTGAATCGTCTCCTTGGATGTGCAGCAGAGCGGTGGCTTGTTAGCCATGTTGTGACATACTGCCTTGGTTCAAAAAGTGTGAAAGGAGGCCCATTGACGCTGATCATCATCAAGTTACTAACATTTGACAGCAACAGTGTAGCTCTCTTGTCTGTACATATGTTGTTCATGAGGCTGAAGCCCCGTTCACATTCAGCAGTACTGCAAGGGATGGTCTGCATGCAGCGTATGAGTGGCATTAGGCTTTGTTTAACCTGGCAGCTCGCGGTCGGCTACCTAGCAAAATTCACTGGCATGTTTTCATCACGCTTTGAGGCTTTTCAAATAATAATGATCATCATAATAATATATGTTCATGAAAGTTAGACAACGTGTTAATAAATCACTACCATACCTGTCAACAGCCATGGAAAAGTGTGCCCTGGAAATGCAAACTCTCGGGTTGAGATGATGAGATGATAATTCCATAATCCGAGCAGAATGGTGAGAACATGGAGAACATATTGTATCAGCCCATTCCAGATGTACAATGACTTTTCGTAGAAGCCTCGACTTTACAAAGTCCTTTCCTTAGCCACTAAGCACCTACGTACGCACCCCATGCTAGATTTTTGTTTTGGCTGACAGCCAGACATAAAAACCGCGTCTGATTGGTTGGTCGCAATGGAAACATATATATATATATATATATATATATATAGTTGATGAAACGTGGCTGTGCTATTCTAAATATTGAAAAACGAATTTTAAGTGGGTATACGGAGCATTTTAGGTGGGTATACAGAAATCCCCCAAAAAAAGAGGTGGGTATACGCCGTATACCTGCGTTCAACATAGACTACACCACTGGAAATACTCACAGAAATGAATTAATAAATTGGGAAATATAAAGTCAAATGACAAAACAAATGAATAGTTCATTTTTAACATTTTTCTTTTATATGATACTTCATTCAGTCAATGTTCCTTTCATAGATAGATGGTGTAGAGAATTAAAAACATAGGTACATTAAAAGACTTCATTAAAGTTTCTACATTTTGCACCAGTTTTTATTAGAGGGGCCTTCAGTAAAACGGATTTTTATCACATCAATTAACATAGATGCGATAGTAAAATGGATGTGATGCTGAAAAGTTGGAAGTAGCATAATCTGCATTTCACCCTCCTCTCCCCCTATACCCAGTATCTGGTGGCAGCCTCCTACCCCCATCACCACAACCACTGATTCCAACAAACCTCCACCAGCCTCCCATTCTTGTACCATCAGCCCGGATAAGAGTAAGTGAAGACTATTGTTTAGGACAGCAGTCTGTGTAATTTCACCATTAGTCTCAATCAAAGACAACGAGCCTTCAGGACTCAGCAGTGTGTGTGTGTGTGTGTGTGTGTGTGTGTGTGTGTGTGTGTGTGTGTGTGAGCACGGTGGTGGACACACTAGACACACTATCTCGAAGAGAGTTATAACACAGCCCCACCACCACCCTGGGGCAAGAGCTGAAGGAAAAGAAGATGAAAAGAGAGCAAGAAATAGACACAAAAAGCAAAGAAGCGCAAGAAAGAAAAGGGAGAGGAAAAGGAAAAGGAGTGAAGGGAAAAAAGTCAGATGCTTACAAACAGGAAAGAGGAATACATTAGAAAGTTCAGGCGAAGGGAAGAAGAGGAATGGCGACATAATCTGAGATGAAGCATCTGAAAAACCTTATATTCAGACAATTGTCTGAAGACAGTCTTCCATGCACAAACATACACACATGTACACACATGCACACACCCCTCAGAATAGCTTCTAGGCATTTGACTTCTTAGTATTGCAGGATAGTGTATCTTCCATTTCTCTAACTATTGCACCATACACCCTTAATCTCTTATAGGCCCTAGTTTATAACCTCTTCCAGCAAAAGCCTAATGCTCACAACATTTCCCTTTGGCTAAGTAGCACGTAGGTGCCATGGGAAATTCAGATGGATTGCGTTCAGCTCACAAACATACACACTAGCGAACAATCAGGCAGGCAGCGAATAGGGATGGACGGAGCTTATGCGACCTGCAGGGGTTTAACCACTCCTTGGTTGTATTGCAGCTTCAAGGCGCCAAGGGATTGGATTTAATAAAGGGATTTGTGAGCTGGGAATGGGAACATGGTGGAAGAGAGGTGGGGAAAAGGTGGATAAGGAGGAAGGAACAGAGGGAAAAAAAAATAAACAAAGCCCAGGTATTGATGAAGATGATAAGTTCAGTTATTATAATTATGAGGCCACTGAAAGTGATCCACATTTTGACTGGAAAAATGACCAAAAAACGTATACACATGTGCTTACACAACCTAAACTTGAACTGATTTACATGCAGTGATCATCCTGATGCCTGAACATGACTACTCTAAGGTACAGTGAGTAAATGACACTTAATATAAGATTACTATGAGGAAATAATCAGTTTTATGCCTTCAAATCTTTGGAGAGTGGAGAGAGGGTTATTTTTTTAAAGCGAGTGGGAGGTTCAAACAGCATGTCAGTTAATTTCCTTGAGCAATCATTGTTCTTAGCTCAGCGACAGGGATTTCCCCATCAGCCCCCATGCTTGTGCACAGGAACGTCACAAGCATTTTAGGGATTAGATCCCTAAAATTACTGACACCCTCTCCAACAAACATTGTCTAAATCCCTTTCCAGAACAGGAGGAAGTGCATGTCTAAATAAGCACAAAGGGTCTCACAAAAGGGCACATATTGTACTTTTTCTGAGTTAATTGATTTTTTTGTTTTTTTGTTTCCATTGTATTTCTCTGTCTCAGTTACAAAATGACTTACAAATCATTAAAAAAATGTAACCCTCATTCACCACTTCATGCTTTTACCTCGTTGCTCTTACCTTAAGAATGAACTGTCCCATCCTTGGGAGTTGAAACACAGGTGATGAGAGAAATATAGAACCATACAGTCAACAATGGTAGTCCTATTTAATTTGGTTCTATTATGTTCCGTGTTCTTGGATTTATTTTCATGTAATATCTTGTGCCTTAGGCTACATGGTGGTGTGGTGGTTAGCACCATCACCTCACAGCAAGAGGGTTGCTGGTTCAACTCCCAGCTTGGGGGCTTTCTGTGTGGATACGTGGATTCTCTCCAGGGACTCTGGCTTCCTCCCACTGCCCAAAAACATGCATGTTAGCTTAACTGGTGACTCTAAATCATCCCTAGGAGGGAATGTGAGAGCACTTGGTTGTTTGTCTCTGTGTGGCCCTGTGATGGATTGGCGAACTGTCGAGAGTGTACCCTGCCCCTCAGCTGGGATAGGCTCCAGCCCCCCCGCAACCCTAAATTGGATTAAGCAACTATAGAAAATGGATCTTTAGTCTCCTTGTTTCCTGTTTTATTTTGGCAATTACTGCTTCCGTTAATTTCTGTTTGTATTACTTCCCCTTTCATGCCTGGTTTTGTTCAATCCATGCCACACCTATTGTCCATTTCTTAATCATCCCCTCAGTATACATTCTCTTCCTTGCCAGATCATTGTTTTTTAGTTTGTATATTTGTAGGGATATGGGGGAGGGGGGGTGGAGTTGAGGATCTTGCCCAAGAACACTTCCAGATGTTGGTTTAGTTGGAAACTGAACCAACAACCTTCCAACTGAAGGATCACCACTAACTGGAGCTACTGCGGGCACAGCTAATAGCCACCACCCCCACACACACATTATTTGAAGATTCTGCACTCCCACAAGTATTGTCAATCGTGGATAACAAGACCTCCGATTAAATGAAAGTTGGCCAGAGCAATTCTGAGAATTAAGGGATGTCACTCAACTACTAGATCTAATGAAAATGATAAAGTCTGAAGGACACGAAGGAGGATGTCTGATAAAAAGTCTATTTGCACCCACAAAGCCTTTAAGAGGCCTCATCAAGCACCTTGAAAGAAAACACCTTTGTAAGTGAACCATGACCAAGGCTTTTGATGTGATTCACACTGTTTTTGAATTGCAAAAGTTTTTGCGTGGCAGTTTCTTTTCAGCAGACTTTTGAAGGACTCTTTAAATGCCACTGTTTGCTTACTAAAACAGTATGAGGCAGCACTTCAGGGAGTCTCATCATCGATGTCCTCTGAATCTGTCGTGTTACAAGAAGTCTCAGAGTTCATTGGGGGTATGATTAAAGGATAGATGCTCTAGTGTACTTGTTTAATCAGGCTTTAATAAACTGATTTACATCACCATCAAAACATCCACTTGGTAATTACCATGTGGTAAACATGATCATTTCTTCAAGATGCTTCAACACACTGATCAAACTTATGAGCGAGCTTGTTATATCCCTGTCTTATCTCTTGATGAGCTTGTGTCTTTTTTGTTATATCAAAGGCATGATTAAGGATTTTTTATTTTTTTCCCTTATTATGTGCACCAGAAATTCAAACGCATGACAAAAATGTAATTTAAAGAATTATTATTCCTGGGGAGATGTTTGCTCTATTTAAGAGTCTGTCCAGCACACGACACAACTATTTGACCGGATTTTTGATTAACATGGCAGTAACTATAGCCCTGTAACCTCCAAACTTTCTTCACAAGAAAGTCTCTGAAAGTGTAATGACTAAATATTCTCTGATAAGGAACCATATGTTGAGCAGTGATTCACTTCAGCCCTTTTTGGTAAACTGTCCAAACACAAGGATAAGTTCTACTGGTAGAGAAGAAAAGTCAAACAGTAATCATTGACTTAATTTACATTTAGTCGAGGTACAAACCTTCCAAACTTGCTAAAGGTGGCAGACATGAAGACAGCAGTAACACAGGGTGTGTGTAGTGATTTAAATGTGAGTGTATAAGACATGCAATAAGTCACTCTGTAAATAAATTTTTAACCACTGTTTTAGCTGTATGTACCCACTCATATTATTTTGGGGGACATAGACATGTTGGTTCCCAAGTCCTCGTGGTTACGAAGGTGTGAGATCAGTATAAGATTAGGATAAGTATATTTGACTGTGTGTGTCAGCGCAGGGAAGCAGGTACTGGGGAGGTATAATTGTAACTGTGGCACACAAGAGGACAAGCCGACCCTTTGCTAGCTACAAAGTTGAAATGAGTTGGAAGAAACCGTAGATGGAACTGTCTTTCACAGTACAAAGTTGCATGCCTGTGTATGTCAGCTGCAGGGTTCCAGAGTCATTTACCCAATGTACAGACTGCATACCTGTGCCACATTGCTGTATTATAATTTTCAATGAATAAATGCGCTTAAAAAATATCATTCATAACTTAATTTTGTGCATTTGTGAAATGAAAGTTGTCTTCTTACCTCAGTGTTGTTTCATATAAATGGATATGCTCTATGAGAAATGACCTTTCATTCCGTGAAGTTTATTCAAAGGACTGCTCCACCTACAAATAGATCTACGCTAAGTTTTAGAAAACCTTGGCACCAACCTGCTTTGCAATCAGACAAAATTTAAACAGTACTTAAAAACATATGTTTCCATTTTGCAGGTTTATATCCGTCTTCAAAATGACAAGTGATGAACAACACGATAAATAACACGATGAGTTTTGCTATTCAAGTCATGTGTTGTACTTTTTCAGCAATGTTTTACTGTAAAGATTCTGGGACATTGCATGCATATAGAAGGTATAGTGTTACATGTGCATCAGTAACTATGTGCAGCTCTCCTGGCAAGTTGGCAGAGAGGACAACACTTACGTCATGCTAATCTGTTATTTTAAATTTGTATCTGATAATAGGAACAAAATCACAGTGAAAAACAAATTGTGCCTGGGTGATAATAATTGTCTTTCAGGTGCTAAGTGCTCTACTTCAACTTTGAATGAGCGCCTGCATGTGTAGAGCAGCTCCACAAAGGTGGAGAGACCCCCCGAGGACAAAAATGGTGTCGGTGCTACAGCTCTGAAGTGGCAACAGGAGGCTCTTTGCTGAAGCAGTGTTTCCCGTAGCGCATTATAGTTAAGGCGGCCGCCTTAGCAAACTCGCACTGCCGCCTTGCCAACGTTCCAAAAAAAAAAAAAAACATTTTTTTTTTTTTTTTTTAAACCGAAGTAATAATGCTTTGCCAGGCTCAGACATTAAAAGACAGCATTGATAACATTGAATTGCGACACCTACTGGTTGTTAATGTAAATAGTTAATAATGTAAATAAAAAAGTGTTACAGCGCTTAAACAGCTTCGTTATTGCTCTAACAGCCCCCGTCCCATTCCAAGTACCCCCCCCCCGGTCCCGGCCGACGACTCACCACCTTGACTAAGCTATTTCCTGCGGGAAACACTGTGAAGTAAAAGCTGCCTGAAGAAATCTGGGGAAAATGAAGAAGCTTGTTGCTGGTTACAAGGTGGTGGATATACTACATTAATGTGCGCCATTGTTTGAACAATCAGCAGGTGTACAGAATTACAAAGGATATCTTCTGTCTTTGTAATGCAAAAGTACTTTAACAAGTTACTTGTGATGACGGCATGATGACTCGTGTTTAATGAGCAAGAAAGTGTTTTACTTTATGTGATGCAAGATAAACAACTGAGATAGAAATGTAATACTCAGCAGTGCAACTGCTATTTTTATTTTGTTCATTACAGAAAAACAGCATAATATATGATTTAGCTTCATGTTAATTCTTCCATCATCTGACTTTTCATTTTTCTGCAACTTCATTATCCTTTTTTTACACAAACGTGTGTTTGTATGTGAGTCTACCAGAAGTCCATTAATTCCTATGGGGATTGTCATAATCTCAATAGAAATGCATAACCTTTTTTTTCTTTACAGAATTCCCCACTTATTGGCTGCAGTGCAAAGTGTAGCTCTGCTTGATAGTATGTGAATTTCCCAGGGGATTCAATAAATGATCGTTCTTGTTCTCAGAGAAACAAATATCTAAAATCATCAAGCACAAATGTGTCCATAGATCACAAAAAAGTAAAGCACGAGTGCCATACATTTTACTCATTGTAAGATACTGTTTATGTGAGGAAACAAAGTAACAAAATACCTGATAAATATAATAAATTGCTAATTGTATGTCGCTGAAAGTTTTACTCATTGCATTTCCCAGCAGCTGAAATGAAATGAACTCTGTATGCAGCTCTATGCACCATCCTCAGCGAAGCCGCACATGTTGTAACCCTGAACATATTAGCGAAGGCTTGCTAAGAAGGCACACTGTGAGTCAGATATGAATATGCTTTGAAGTTGCAAGGATATGCATTCTCTTTTGGCAGAGTCTAACTTTTACTGCCTCTACAAATGTCTGTGCTCAGCAGTTTTCTCCGCTTGATGTCCAAAGATCGAACTGATATTAACTTTGTGTCACGATCATGCTTGACTGTGTTGTTTTGCTGTGGTTTCTGAGTCTTAGGTGGGGCTGGGCAGGTTTCTTGGGAGCCCGGGGCAGTCTGGATTGTTCCTGCTTCCACACCTGCTCCTCATCTGCCCTCATCAGCACACTCTTTTAGGAGCTGCAGGAACAATTAGTGTTCACCAGATTGTCTCACTACTCTAGTGGTAAGTAGGCTGACTCCTGTGTTGTAGTGCAAGTCAAACTCCTAGCTCTGACCTTGCCTTCTTGCTTCCTTCTTCGCCGTTTACTTCGTCCACTCTCCAAGCCTTGGATTTCTATCTATAGACTGGCATCTATTGTTACCCTCCTCCCGCCAGCCTGTTCCACATACCTGCCTGCTCGCCCCGCCGCGCACTCGGAACCTCTGCACCACAGCCAGCACCCTCCCCTCCACACTGGATACCCTCCTGGATCAAGTAATGGCAAACATACCCATTGTCTGGACAAATTCCTTATTCGGAACTTCACTAATGACATCCCTCCTCTCTCAGAGTTCCACGTCTACTCGGATATTCCCCTCGGCTTTCAACACCCACTACTTGTAAATAAACTCTTCCAACACTGATTCTCCCTGAGTCCCGTGTCTGCTCTTGGGTCTGTTTTTGTGAGGCGGCTAGACATCAAGCCATAACACTTTGTTGCTAATTGGGATCGGTAAAGAAGACTAAGAGTTAATGGGGCTGCTAGTATAGTTATCTAACCAATTTTTCAACAACTTGAAACATAACATTTGACTAATTATTGTGTTTATTTCCTGTTCTCTCCATGGCTAAAGTAAAGTTTGGGCTAATTAAGTAATGTAATATAAATGCAATGGAATGTGTCAAAGGTTGTAAAATGTCAGAAAACAGCCAACAAAAATTCCAGTCAATGAAGAGAAGCACCAACTGCATTGGAAGTCTTCTGCCTACAATTTTTGTTGGACTTGCCAAAATGAAAATGTTACTGCCCAAACTTTTCACTTTAAGCAAACTCTTTATGGTAATAAGAATGTGCTTTGCATTTATAGCTCCATAAACAGTTAGTTTTAGTTTGAAGAATATCCCATAGATGACCGTAGTTGCTGGCGTAGCAGCCACAGCTGCATGAGCTTCTAACAGAAGTTGCACGCTCAAGTGCCTCATTCATTGTCACTCAGTGAGGTTGAGTTGGTCAAAGTGTGCTCTATGGGAAACTGCTAAAAATTGCTGATAAATAATTGTGTGCACTTTGTGAGTGTTTAAAAAAAACAAGTGATTTATGTAGCTTATTAAAAAAAAAAAGGTTTACTGGAGGGAGCTGTACGGTTGCACCCTAGACATCTTACTACACTAAAGCAAAATAACCATGTATGCTCACACTCACTCCTAGGGTTATTTGAGAAGGATCTCTCAGAGAGACCCTAGCTGAGATATTGACCGGAAACCTTTTTGCAGTAAGACAACAGTGTTAATCACTGTGCAGCCCTGTGGAGAGACCATGCTGATAAACAATGCCGACTAACCCCTGGTTAGTCTTGCTGTGTGAATTCACAGTGATGTCTTCCATGCCTGTTTTCTAAGCACATCAATGACCTAAGCTACAGATGACAAGTTAAGAAATATTTAATTCAAATTCAAAATATTGATAGCAGCTCTAATAATTATATTAGTTCACATGAACAGAAAAAAATCAAAGTCAGCGTTCTATCAGTGTTATAGACATTATAATATGATTTAGTGGTTCTGTTATTAAGTAATAATGACAATTACAGATCAAGAAGCATAATTTACGATCTTGAAACTGGACATAAAAGATCTTTCTCAACTCTTCAATCTTTTAATATATTTACAAATGGTGACTTTATTTTTTGCTCTAAATTATGGAGAGGAGTATCAGTAAGAGTACTGATAAGCATCTCTCTCAATTAGCAGAATTGGTCATAAAGAGTGAACAAATTGATCCCTGCATGTCCAACTACCAACATAATTAGTATTCATAATCATTTGAAAAAAGAAAACAAACAATCAAATAAATAAATAAATAGATCGATACAAAGCACAAGAAGTAATGCCTTCAGGAGACTGCTGCTCATTTCATAGGAAAGCCTGATTATTGATCTGAAAAAATTGAGTATTACCATAAATGGTTTATAATTTTATTTGCTTAATGTATGGCTAAGTGGGTAATGTAGTAGTTCCAATCCAACATGTTTCAATTCCATCTGCTAATAACAGCCTACAATAACAGCCAACCTACACTCTGGTAGTATTTCTTCAAAGCAACATTGTAAAATCATAAAGTCTCAGAAATAATTAAATGTGCATCTTTGAAGTTTGCAATATGAAGTGAGCTAAGACTGTGTTTCATAAAATGGTAGTGAAAATGCTGCAATAGTTTGTAAGATCTTGATAATTCATAGCTGTTGTGTATCTCCTTATTTTAGGAGAAGCATCTTACAGCTTACAGTATATTTTTAACTTCAATGGGAAAAAGCAGTGTTTGCAATCAATGGCTTTGTTATTTCAGTCACTCAGAACTCTTTTTGTTTTTGATGATTTAGACTTCTATTATTTTGCCATTTTATTGTAATGTAAAGAGTACAAAGTCAACTTGTTTAACTTGCAGCTTTATTTGTCTGAATTAACTTCATTTTGGATTATTTTAGTTTTAAATCCATAAATATAAATACAAACCTAATTTCTAGCCAAAGTTGGAAAAGTTTCTAATATGGAATAAAAACTTATACTTTGCAGGTTGACAGAAGGGACGGTAGACATGTGTCTTCTGGTCAGATGAATCCACGTTTCAGATACTTTAGGGAAAAAAGAATAAATAAAACTTATATAGAAAAATATAACTGACATATGGTTCTACAATACAAAGATGGGAACGACCAAACCGATTGTTGGAAGGTGCAAAACCTGACCTTTCTGACGGAAAGGAGGTGCATGGCGAGGACATCGCAGTAGCCAGTTTATCATAGGGCCAACAAAACCAAAGAAGGCATCAAACAACTGAGAACAATCAGGTATGCTCATAATCATAACATAGAATCAACATCCATTTTCTATGCCTACTTTATCCAGTCACAGGAGCCTATCCCAGCTACCATCAGGTACACCCTTTATAGGTAGCCATTGTCTATTGCACAGACAACACAGTGACAAACAACCATGCACACACACACACACACTCACTCCTACAGTCAATTTAGGAACACCAGTGGACATAAAATGCAAACTCCACAAAGAAAGGCCCCAGCAGAGATTCAAATTAGAAATCTGCTGTGAGGCAGTTGTGCTAAAACATCCCAGCACTGTGCATTTCCCAGGATAGTCTCCTATTGAAAACCTATGATGCACTATAGGGAGGCAACAAGCAGGGCTTTTTCTAAAGCATTGTATTTAGCAATAATGGACAGATTTAAAAAATAATAATAATAATTTAAAAATGTAATTAAAAGTGGGGTAATGCAAAAGAATGACAAACATAACATATTTCTTTTTTGAGTGCGTTGCTGACCCCAAATTTTAAATTTGTTTATACAATATTTTATCAATTTAAAAAAGTTGGTTAATTCTTTTTTTTTTTTATGTTACATGAAATCACGTTTCAAACTAGTTCTAAACTGATTACATTCTTTTTTATTTTTAGAACTTTTTTACAAATGAAGTTTGTAATATATGCTATATACGGTTTATGTAATATGTCATTCTGAAAAGAAACAGACACAGCAAAAAAGGGAAAAAAAAGGCAGCAAAGCAAACACCGTTTAAGCAAGAACTCATAAAAAAAGTTCAGCTTTCCACATAAAAGTACAGTTTCTAACTGTATGTCGGAGAGTAAGAACACACTATATGATTGTGCAACAGCACAAAACATGTGACTTTTAACACATTGTTGGCTTCATTCTTTTCAGAACAACCTCAGATACTAAGTGCATTAATTCTACTCTATTCTGCATGTAAACTCACAGTACTTTCCCATATGGTACCAGACAAATACAAAGTGATGTATTCACTTCCATACAACCTTTGAAGTGTATGTGCATGTGTGAGTGTAGTTCACACATCTGTTAATCTGTTAGCACATGACACCAGGGTTATACTTCTTCACACACACCTGCACACTATAACACAAAATAATAACGAGTTTCACATCTGCACTCTTATCGTGTACCTGCCAGGCAGGCATACAATCAAAGTTTAACGAGACTTCACACGAACATCACACCCCTGATACATACACACACTCACACAAAGTTAGCACACAGTTAATCTACCTTCATATGTCAGACCACTGACTCGTCTTTTAGTAAGAAAACCATGTGTGGTGCACAAACATGACAGGGAGAAGACTGCAATAAAGGCGATAAAACATATTCCCTTAGAAAACAGAAGGCAGTGGCTCACTGTTTTCACAACAGCCGTGTACAGTGACAATATGCATGAGATAAGTTGGTAGTCATCATTTGGAGTAATGTCAGCTCCTATTACCATGAATCACTGTAGCCATTTTATACAAAAATTGTATTCTATATATTTAAAGTTAAACTCCACCCAAGATTAATCTGACACTTTTGGGTAATTATTGACAGAAAATTCAGCGTTTTATTTCTCTGATTATTTGCTCAATCGATTTAATTGTTACATGTTCACAACAAGATTGCCTTCCATTTTAGTTAAAAATATAGTGAATTTATCTTGTGCCTTAGGAAAGAAATCAATTCAAAAAGTTAATACTAATAATGAAATAGTTTTTAACACCCAATTCTTTGTTTATGCCCAAAAACTCAAATGAAATGGAAACGAATTTACTGTGCACTAAATCTGAAAAAAAGATATTGACACAAAAATGGACAATTATAAGCTCACTGAGCCAGCAGGCAAGCCACCTACCAGTTAATTTGCAAGCTTGGTTGCTAAATAGACTAAGAGCAGCAGTTTGTGTCGTTTAATTCCTTTGTCAATACGCACATTACAAGTATGGATGATGATGTGATTTGAGATCAATTTTCTTCCAGTGAAAAATATAGCCCCCTAAAAGTATATGATAAACTGACTTAAACAAGTTAACAATATACAGCGATGAAACTTGATGATCACTCTCCCAGCTGACAGTATCACTTAAACAGTTCAGAATAAATCTCAGTTGGAGAGTGAGATTTTAAACCTACATACACACATCCCTGTAAAAACATTAAACGCATTTACACAACATTCACTGAGCAACCACAAAAGTCTCTGCTTATATTAAGAGCCGAATTGTGATGTGGTATCTAAATTCAGGACTGAAAGACGAGAGCATAATTTACCTAGCCTTCCCTTTTGGTGCCAGTTATTAACCGAACAAAGACTAAATGAGCAAATCACAAGGATTGATCAGCCACAACATGAAAACTGCTGACAGGTGAAGTGAACAAGATTGATTATCTTGTTACAATGGCATCTGTGAAGGGATGAGATGTATTAGGCAGAAACTGAACAATCAGTCCTTGGAGACTGATATGTTGGAAGCAGGAAAGTGAGCTTAGGAACTTTGTGACTTGAACTCAGGAAACACTGCAACTAGTCCTACAACTGAAACCGTTATATCTGTCATGCCCTTATTTATTCGTACCCTAAATACGACTTAAAATTCCATCCTGTAAAGTACAGGCGCTGCAAGAGGTATGAGGGAATTATACTTCATGTAAGCATTTCCACTTTGGAGCTGACATTATTGTCAAGTCTTGTCTGACAAGCCACAAGTTCCAAATTGAGAAAAAAGTCGGGGTGGGTTAATGGATCAGTTAAATCCTGCATTCTCAGCCATAGGCCTTGTACCCCTCCCTCCTGATGAGTTAATGCAGGCTGTAAAAGGTTGTAGCCTATAATGTGTTTCAAACTAAGAATAGAAAGTCTTACTGATTTTTGAACACCTAAACCAGGCTTTTCACCAGAACTATTGAATGAGATACACCACTTTTATTTTCTAAAGTTGAATCTCAAAGGATAGCTTTGATCAGAAGCATCCAAGGATAACATGGTTAATATTACTTCAGTGCACCTACATAGAGCTAATGCATTCATGAACCACAAGTATACTTTTTTACTTCAATTGTAAATCCAATGTTGAAATATCGTCCACATGCAGTGGCTCATGTACCTGCAATGCAGTATAATCTGCGCTTATAATAAACTTTAGCTTGAAACATCTCAGTGAGTTTTTCAAAGCCATATTCAAGCCTTTCCAGTTATATTTCACTTATAATTCTGCCAACTGTTAAAACATTTTTGTTCTATTTATTCATTTTTAAGGCATTTGTAGGTATTTAGAGCCCTACAGCTAAATTAGTATTCTTGCAAAAGCATTGTTATAATTATCAAGCTTTAATATGGCTCTCACCCTTTGCAAGGCCTTTAACTCCCAAAGGTTTCACAATGAGACTACACCCACAGACGCATACAAGCAATTTAAAATTCTTCATCACTTCACATGTGAAATCCAAGTGGAAGTGAGCAGTAATGAGTTTAGATATATTTTACTGAGAAAATAACTACATCATATTGTGACAAATTCAATTGTGAGGAACATAAACACTGCACTCTCATTTCTAAAACACTCACGGTTATTGGATTTGTATTGGTTTCAGTGCTTACTGTGCTAGTTAGTTTTTGGTACCTCTAAACTGGAAGTACATTAACAGGCAATATCGCGGACAATATATAATAATTTCTTGGAGTGAACTAAAAACAACGTCCCCTGTTATTAGGTAGTTTGAAACCTTGCTCATTGATTTCTTCTTCGTACCGCATTTTAGAAGCGTATTGACAGTTTAATGACAGTGAAACTTTTTGATAAAATTACAAACTCTACAAAAGCTGATGCAAGATCTTTGTATGTTTCTTATTATTTTGATAGAAGCGTTTCTGAAACTCGAGACTGTGAAAGAATCAGCTCATTAATTTATCAATTCATTACATGCCAACAATCACAAAAGCAAATCCTATTAATTTTTTATTTGGTTGAAGAAACTCTTTAAAGGACTCCAAAGTTTGCTGCTATATATTCCTGGGGGACATTTTGTGACTGTATTTTTGTAGTTAAACATAAAAAAAGAGGGGGCTATTGGATGCTGGTTTCAGCTGGTTCCTGCAGCTACACTCATAGCCATGTAAAATAGATTTTAGTATGCTTTGGGACATAATGTTCCCACTTAAATTCTTCTCCCTTTTGAAAACCACACAGCATTTCACAGAGTTGGGTCATCCCGTGTCAAACTGAACTGAAGAGTTTGGAAAACAATAATAAAAAAAGTCCTTCCAGCTCATAGAATAGACATATGAGTCTAACACCATCAAGGTCAGCTTTTCACATCAGGAGAGAAAGAACAAGATTGAAATGATTGTTAATTTTTTTCTTTTAGAGGGAAAATAGAACAGCTTCTGTTGGTGTTAGTGAAAGACATCCCCCGTTGGTTAAAACAAGGCGATTCGTGTCACATAAAAAACCTTGAAAGTTGTGAATAGCTTCAAAGATTGTAAACATGAGAATTTGAAAGTTCCCTTTGGTCACACAGCAAACATTCTTGCAATGGACTTGCAAAGTGGAGTTAAATTATTAAAATCTCTGTCATTCCTTTTAGATTGCAACAAGATAAGGCCCTAACTTGTTACATTTTACAGAGTTCTCTTCACACACATTCTTGACAGAATATGAATTTCAGAAAATGCACATTAAAATCCCTGCACGACACATTATTTGTACAGTATTTTGTCAAATCTCATGACTGAGATATTCTGATATTTATCCTGATCCCACATCCCACCCCAATATACACAGGTCAAACATGTTTATATCAAGTGATTAGTGCTATTGATTTGCCAGTAACCTTAAGATAACTAATAAAACCAACAAACAAAAAACTTTTGTTTTCTCAACAGTTAATAATCTTTTATGTTTATGTAGATAAGTTTGATTTAGACATTCAAAAAGAAGAAACAAGAGGATATGATACTAACAATCACGATAGCAATAATTTAAGAAAACAAACGCAAAGAAAAGAAAAGAAAATTCAATGATCAAGATCTATTCTATAAACAACTGTAGTTGAGGTCATCCCAGAATTACCTGATGAAAAATTGTCTGACTCAGAGAAAAAAATCAGAGAAATTCTTAATGGCAAATTGAATATTGACCAAAAGCACATCGAAATTGAACGTGCACACCGTCTTGGGAGGCTGTTGAAGAGTGGTGATAAAAGATCAAGACCCATAATAGTCAAACTCTTCAGACACAAAGACAAACAGCTCATACTTTCAAAAGCAAAGAAACTGAAAGGCTCACATATCTACATCAACGAAGACTATTCAGAGACTGTGCGTCAAAAGCGAAAAGAACTGCATGAGAGCTGCAAGAGCAAGGGAGGAATGGGCCTATCTGAATTATGATAGACTCATAGTGCGACCCATGAGCGAGCGTCCAACGAGTGAGCGGCACATTGGTTCAAATGTGGAGGATGAACATTAAACTGTTGCCCAAGCACTCATGACCATGTCATCAGTTTGCTGTTTATCTTATGGCAGAACATGCTCCGTGTTCACAGAGGAAAAAAACAAATGAAATTGTGTATTAATCTTTGTTCTGGTAGTGGCCATCCAAATTTAACAAACAATAACAACTTGGTTTTTCATCCCTTTGAGCCACAGAATGACAAGGTCTTTAATACCTGCTTTAATCCTGATTTATTCTTTTCATCAGAATATGCACCAACAAATGCTAACACATATGACAGGAAACAGTCTAATATTTATGATCCTTCTACATGTAGTTATTTTTCTGAAGACCAGTTTAACTCTTTCACTGCATCTTGTAAAGAGTCCAAAACCTTTTCTTCTTTCCATTTGAACATAAGAAGTCTCCCAAAAAACTATGATAAATTTTTCCATCTTTCATCACTGAACCACATTTTCTCTATAATTGCATTGACCGAAACTTGGCTTCATGATGAAATCCATTCACTATTTAAATTCGATGGTTACACAGCCATTCACCATTATAGAGGAAGTAGAGGTGGAGGAGTCTCTATCTATGTTCAAAAGGATCATGAATTCAAACAGAGATCTGACTTTGAAATGAAGTTTCATGGGTGTAATACTGAATGTGTTTTTCTTGAGGTGCAATCTGAGAAAAGAAAATTGATTGCAGGATGTATATATCGTCCTCCTAATACAGATATCAACAACTAATGAATGTCTTCTAGATGTCTTGGAACTTGTTGATAAAGAGGGTAAACTGTGCTATTTATTAGGTGACTTCAATGTTAATCTTTTAGACAAGAACAAACAGCACATAGATGACCTTATAAATATATTGTCTTCAAATTATTTTTATCCCCTTATCTGCAAGCCCACAAGAATAACTAGCCAATCCTCTACACTGATAGACAATATTTTTTTACTAATGCTTTGACTGATGTCATGAAATCTGGTATCCTTTATACAGATATTGCTGATCATCTTCCTGTTTTTCAGTTTTCTTCTATACTCAACAAACAGCTTACAAAGAAATCAAAGAGAACTTATTTTAGAAATTTCAATGAAAATAACATTAACAACTTCTCAAGTATATTAGCAAAGATGTCCTGGGAAACAGTGTATGAAGTTTCTGATGTGAATATGGCTTATAATAATTTTTATGCAAAATTTTATTCTGTTTTTGATAAATGTTTTCCTCTTATTTCTAAAGGCAAAGGAAACTCTGCACACCTTAACAAACCATGGTTCACTGTAGAACTTAAGAAATCTACTTTAAAGAAAAACAAGTTATATAAAAGGTATTTGCAAAGCCCTAGTCCTCTAAATTGCGCTACATACAAAAATAATAGGAATAAATACAATCACCTTATTAGAAACGCTAAACGTAATTACTATAGTGATTTATTTACCCAATCATCAAATAATTCAAAATCTACATGGGATATTTTAAAAGAATTACTCAACAAGAAAAACTCCTCTACTCCATCCCAGGCTACATTTCAGGATGGCACATTAATGATAACAGAGCCTACACAAATTGCTAATAAATTTAATAATTTCTTCATAAATGTGGGTCCACGTCTTGCAAAGCATATTGAAAATGTTCATGATTCTCCTTCTAACTTTATAAATGAAGGTTATCCTTCCTTAAACAATTTTGAACCAATAAAGCCTTCAGAAATACTTGAAATCATTAAGAATCTTAAAAACTCCTCTGCTGGCCATGACGAAATTACAGCCTATCTGATCAAAAAAGTTGCACCCGCAATTATTTTTCCTTTAACATTTATTTTTTCTTTATCACTTGAATCTGGTATTATTCCACAAGATTTAAAACTTGCTAAGGTCATTCCACTGTTTAAAGCCGATGATCCATCTGTATTTTCGAATTATCGCCCTATATCAATTCTCCCTTGCTTTTCTAAGATACTTGAGAAGTTGGTATATGCTAGAATTTTGAAGCATCTGGATGCCAATAATATTTTGTATGAGCACCAATATGGTTTTAGAAAGAATTGTTCTACATATATGGCTCTCTTGCATCTTAGAGAAAAGATTTCAACTGCTTTCGAGAAAAATGAATACGCTCTAGGAATTTAGACTTATCAAAAGCTTTTGACACTGTGAATTATAAAATTTTATTATCAAAAATGTCTTGTTATGGTTTTAAAAATAAGGTTCTGCAATGGGTTGAAAATTATTTACACAACAGAGAGCAATATGTCATTTTTAATGATGAACTGTCACAGCGGGATGTTCTGAAATGTGGAGTTCCACAAGGGTCCATTTTGGGTCCGTTGTTGTTTTTGATATACAATAATGATTTACCAAAAGCGTCGAGTATTTTGTCACCTATCTTATTTGCTGATGACCCCATTCTCTTTGCTACTGACAGTAATATTGACTCAATTATTGATAAGGCAAATTCTGGGCTCATTCAATTTGCTCAGTGGTTTCAGTTAAATAAATAATCACTTAATGTCAATGTTTCATCATCTTTAAGAACAAGAATAAGAATTACAATCCAGAAAAAACTAAAATTTATATTAATAACAACTTACTTTCCAATGTTTCATCAGCAAAGTTTTTAGGTGTCAATATTGATGAGAAACTTTGTTTTAAGAATCATTGTGAATATGTGTGCAAGAAGGTCTCAAAATCCTTAGGTATCATAAAAAAGGTTAAACCCTATTTAAAAATAAGTACTTTATTAACCTTATACTACAGCTCAATTTATCCTCATATCTCTTATTGCAATTTAATCTGGGCTAGCAGCACTTATCCTTCTTACTTACAACCAATTCATAGACTCCAAAAATCCTTTGTAAGAATTGCCACTAACTCTCTATATTTAGCTCCATCCACACCTCTGTTTAAAAAATTACAAATACTAACAATCTATGATGTGAATAAGTATCAAACAGGAATCTTGATGTACAAAGTCATATGTTTTCCATTTTCTTTACCCAAGCATTTTCATAATTATTTTGAGTTTAATTCTTATTATCATTCTTATTCCACAAGAAGGAGGAATGATTTGCATATCCCCTTCTGTAGAACTACTGTTGTAAAATTTTCATTTATCTACCAAGGTGTTGTGCTGTGGAACGGTTTAAAACAGGGGTCTTCAACGTTTTTCAGGCCAGGGACCCCCAAACTGATGGAGAGTTGGAGCAGGGACCCCCCTACTATTTATATGGCATAAAATTGTGTTTTATATTTAACGGGGCCTAGTGCCGTGTATAAACATAGCTACTCTGTTATTGTACATTCAATACTAAGCTATTCAAACAATACACAGGTTACTAGATTCATGTTTTTATTTTAAACATGTGCAAGGTACAGGGTGGCCGTGCCACTGCCATTTATAAACAAACATCTTGCATACAACACTGAGCTATTCAAATAATCCACAGATTTTAACTTTAAACATGCATGTAGATGGGACAATGAATCCTCAAACCATCTGTGGATGGCACACGTTTGCACACAATTTGTGAGAAAAAACTGTTTGATGTTAAAAATCGTCTAATGAACCAAAGATTTCGCGACCCCCCTGCAGTACCTCCGCGGACCCCCTGTTGAAGACCTCTGGTTTAAAACATCTAAGTGAAACATGCTCAACATTATCTGCATTTAAAAGAAGGCTGAAGCAAAGTTTATTGATTTTTTTTAACTCATTTGTGTTTTTCGTTTTATTTTTATTTCATTCAAATATATCTTTGGACTATTTAATTGTATTCTGAGGTATCATGTGTTTCTGAGATATCATTTATTGCATTTATTTGAGTGAGTGTGTGTGTGTGTGTGTGTGTGTGTGTGTGTGTGTGTGTGTATAAGCACAGACGTAAGCCTATGTCCGAAGCTTATATAGTTTTGTAATTGTTATTTTTTAGGAGGGGGGGCCGCTTGTAAGCCCATTCGGGTTTTTTATGACCTCTCCTGCACATCTTGTCGTATTTTCTTTTTTATCTGTGTGATGTTCATTTTTTATAAGTGCAAATAAACAAACAAACTCAAATTTCATGTCTGAAAAGGAGGAGAAAAACTTGTGTAATCCTAACCCTTACTCCCTCTTCAATATTTAACACATTCATCTTTCTGTTTATTCTTATGCTCCAAAAGCACACATACATTCCAAAAGCACACATACATTCAAAAAGCACATGTTTTTCAGTGTATATTGACATATATGAAATATAGATTGTCGGTTGAAGCCTCTAAAATGTAGAGGCTTATTTTTTCCCTTTGAAACTACTTAAAGCACCGATTTTAATTCAGGTAATTCATTTTAATTCATTGTTGCTTTTAATGAGTCATCAGTTCCATGAATGGCATTACAGCAAGATCTACGTAATCAGCGCCATCCTGTATATCTTCAGCTGCTGTGTTGTTGTGTCAAAATAATTTCAGCACTGAACAAAACCAGTAACCTGGCAACATGGGACTGTCATACTAACAGTGGCTGATATTGTTAATAATAACTAAAATTAAGTTATTGCCATATCTATGCAGAAATAAGATTTTTTTTTTAATATATCTTAAGTGTCTTTATTTTTGTGTATTTTTTACTCTTTTCTACAGAATTGTGTCTTTTCATCTTCTCCAGCAGTGGTAAAATAGCTCGTTACTATGACACCAATTTAGAATCTCCAATTAACCTAACATGCATGTCTTTGGACCGAGAAGAACCCTGGAAAAAAACCAAAGGCCAAATGGAGGGCCTGCAAATAGGCACAGCTGCCGAGCTCTTCACTTATCGAAATATTACACATATGAAATAAAACGTAAATCCTCTGAGACATCAAGGTAGTGTGTTCATATGCAATCTCAAGAGTATTTTATCATTAGCCTCTGCATACTTTGCTCATGTAGATATTTTATTAATCAACTGCCCTCTTCGTACATTGCAAGGGGACAAGTTATAGTGAAATAAATAACAACAAAAAAAAGGAATATGGAAAAAGGAACAGGGAGGTGGAGCTACACAGAAGTAAATGTTTTATTCACTATTTAACAAACAAAAAAAGTGGTAAGAGCAGAAGTAGGGTATACTCTGGCCAGAATGCTGCAAAATTAGGTCACTGGCATCAACTCCATCTTGATACCTGACGGCAAACATCAGAAAGAACAAACAAGCAGACAGAAAATAAAATAAAAAGAAACGTTAAGCCTAATTCTGTTGTCAGTTGTTTATGTAAAAAGTTAACTTGACTAAATTTTTCAGGTGTTATAACAAGAAATGAATGCTATTGTATAGTAACTGAGAGACAAAAAATCAGAAGATGAAATTAACCAAAAACATGTCACCAAATGTTCATCCTTTAATGCGTCAAACCTTAATTATACTTTAACCAGGGATAAAAAGACCAGTGTGATTCATTACAACAAATGACAGCATGTTCGCACACATACAGACAGTAAAGGAACAGTCTGTTTTGTGAAGATGATAATGACTTTGCCAATACATTACAAGAATTTTTCTTTTTTAAGTACAGCATCATGATGATGGCTCTATGACATTTAAAAAGCCTTTAATTATTCTGCACAGTGGAGAGACCATTGGAGGTGTTGAAATAAAAGAAATTTCAACAGCTGAGCATAGCTTGTGCTGCCCTTCAGCATTCAGTTTGAAGCTACAGATATCAGCCAATGACAGGGACTTTTCAATTGCTCCAATAGCGCTTCATGCAAAAGTTAAACGGCCTCCCAGAGAAAACCCACAGAATTAAAAGTTGCACAACTGTTATAATTTTTGAATCAAAGAAATATTGATTAATATTTTTTCTAATTTAAATGTTTTACTTTACTGGTCCAGTGTGCCATTTCTAGAGAAAATTACAAGCAATCGAGCAGTTTATTTACAGAGGCTTGTGGCTAACAAAATACATCAATAAAAGAACTTAAAAGTTCAAACTTTTAAGGGAAAGTTTAAAAAAAAAAGCATGAGCAAAAAAGAGCATGCAGACCATTACAAAAATCCAAGATAAAACAACCTTGTTACTTCTTGGGGCCACATTGGCCTGAAAATGCATCTTTCAGTGAGCTCTTCAGAACTGCGGCTGATTCTGATTTAAAGCCATAATGTGTAATATTTCACGTTGTCTATTAACAAATTTGAGTCTTATCATTCACAAGTATTACCTCAATCGTTATTAATTACCTCCATCACAAAAGTGCAGTGTTCTTATATTCTTTATATTCAGCATACGAATGTACATAAGAGTGTTACACTCCAATGAATGTTTCCACATTGGAAACGGAAAATGCGAAGCTGATGACATGTCCTTCTACAAATCCCGTAGTTTTAAAATGGCGGAGCGACATGGAGACATTCATTGTTCGTGAAATATTACACATTATAGCTTTAAGCACACACTGATGCATCACTGAGTCACCGGTCTATGTGAATTACCAAAGATGACCAATAGGAGCTTTAAGAGGACGAAAAGAGAATGAAAAGAGAAAACATAGCCTACATTCAGCTATTAATGGTGCCTCACTTAAAAAGGAAGTATTTGTAAAAAGATTCACAGATTCCACCAGTTGTTTTCTTTTTTTCATCTCAATGACTGTTTGGACTTGGAAATGGCTGCTACTTCACATGCTAACATCAATCTTGACAAACAGATAGCAGAGGAATTCAAATCAGGACTCCTGATAGAATGATGATCCAAAGGTGGCAGCTTTTCAGCCAGGTATTTTTCAACTGCGCTGCACATTACAGCGAGGGTCATGATTATACTTTTGATTGTACTATAATGGGACCAGAATGGAAGCTGAAAAAATGGTTAGTGGAAAATAGTTGACTTTCTATTTAGGTGGCTTTTGAGAATCAATTTGTTCTTCTTGGGTAATGTATTGTTAAGGATAACAAGTGTTCAAATGTCACTTGCTGAACATGCAGAGGGGTAGTCATATTTTCCTGCCTCTAAAAATATCCTATCTTCCTTTGCAGCTCTTGTCTGTGAGGTTGGAAAAAAATGACAGGGCACAGCTGATGACTGCATCTCGTAAACTAATTATTTTGAGGACAGAAACATGAAATCTTGAGGCAAAATTTCTTCTCATCTAAAAATAAAAAAATAAAAGTAATTTCTGTTTTCATGGTGAAGTGGCTGCAAAGATTTCAGATTAGAGCAGTTTCCAAAAATGTTTTTATTTCATATCAAAATACAGACAAAGAGACAATTTATTAGATCTCACATTTGTTATACTCATTTGTTATTCTGTATCACCACGGGAGACGAACAATCCTCTATCTTTAATAAAATGAGGGTCATTATGCCTTTTCATCTTGCCTTTCTCTTCAGTTCATCATATTGTAGCCAGCTCATCTTTCCGAGGATGCTGTGTTAAAGGGAACAGGATATCACACATTCACATTCATAATGCACATACGTGCACTCCACCCACACTTCAGGGAGCTGTTCAACACAAGGGAATATGTAAATGTAGGTGCACACACATTCCTCCAAAGAAAAATAGGGCTAGAGATACTGATGCCAGTTAAAAAATTCAGCTTTCATGAAATCCAGCCAAGTTTCTCTCCCCTGATTTCTCCTCACGCTAGATGGTATACGGAAAGCAATCAGTGAGAAAAGGCCAACGACAATCAGACAATAAATGCAAAATACTGTGAGACCAACAATGCAAAAAAAGCAAATAGACGAGTTAACTGATGGCACTAGGGGTTCTTGAGCAATCAGACTTTCCTCCCCACCCCCAAAAGAGAGCAAAGCACTTTGAAGTTCAGAGGTAACTGTTCTAATATACACTTCCACCAGTGGTTGACATTATTGGAGAAGACAGAAAAAGGTCTAGAGAGATTTTAAAAGGTAGACAAGTGATGTTTAACAAGGCAATGCAGGGCAAATGGTTTCAATGTCCCCTGACCGAATTGACTCTTCATCCCTCTGCAACTAAAAGGCTTTGAACCCATCACACACAAGCACACTCACAGAAAGCTAAGGATTGATCCTCTGGTACTGGATGAGGCCATTAAGTGTCTGAACTTGCTGTATCTGGGAGGCTGGAACAGGACTGGGAGGAAGTTCTATGTTGAAGTTCTTACAAGTAAAACTTACATTTACACTGACCAGATGCTCCCAACGAGTACTTACAAGTACTTACTAATTAGTCCAAAGATGAGCTTATGGTTGAAGTGAAAAGCTTATGACGATGTTAGTAGAGAGAGACAGCATGGCAAAGAGGTGATACTGATGCTGATTCACTTCCACAACTGAATGGAGCCTTAGGATAACAACAAATATATACAACAGGAAGTACATGTATATGTAATAACAATTTGTTCCGAGTATTCCAAACTTCACAATCATTTCAAATTTCAGTATTTTGAGTGCTTTTATGAGCTGCTTTATAAGATAAAGATTCATTCACTAAAAGCCAAGAACTTAGATATATTCAAAGAAAAATGGCAATAGATTATTCTGAGATCAACACAACTGTTCATATTTTTACAGGCAAAGCAAAAGTAATAATAAAACTTAATTATATAACTTAATAATTTCTTCCTTTAAAGAAAGAAACCTGCTTCTAGCAACAGTGGTTGGAGCAACTTAGCTGGAACCAAATGACAGATGTGTTGTCAACAGCCCAGTCTGATGATGCAGATTAGGGAAGGAGAGGGGGAGGGAAATGAAACAGAAATTAATCACACAAATTGAGAGCACAGACTTGGACTACTACAGAGCCATGTTAAAGTTTTAGAATTGGGATTCTGTCTAGATTGTAAGTTTTTTAAAACGCTCTAAATCTCTCCAAAGCTTCTTTTAGACATGAGATACGTAACTTTAATGGCATCATAATCTGATGTTCCTCCATTCCACTGTTTCAGGGTTTGAATCAGAGTCGTTGCTTTTTGCTGTATTACATAAACAGAACAGCCGTTATTTAAAGTGTGTCAATGAAGTACGATTCCATGTTTAACTAGGTTAAAGGTTATCTTACCTTACTAATAGGGTTCATTTGAGGTATTTTACCAAGAGGTAATGATTCATACCATGACTTGGATTTGCTAGCTTTAAGATCCGGCAGTTCATATAAAATTATATGATAACTTGATTCGATTGGTGGCTGGTTGTTTAAAGCATGGGCGTCGCACCCGTGGGGGATGGGGGTGTTTCGACACCCACACTTTTACAGCAAGATGATTTCACCTTTTTGAATTTTCAGTGACCAAATAAAGTTTTAAGAAATCATACGATGTGTTTTAAAGACTCTGTACCCTCTTTAGAATAATTCCATCCAGATTTGAGCAGTGTAACAATTGTAGTTTCCATACAGGACCTAGTTTAGGGTGATCAAAATGCAAAAAATGCAGTGAAATGGCCCTGTTCTGCATTTTCACAAATCAGAAAAAGGTTTCACAAATCCCAAACAAGGTTTTAATGAATCTACAACCTCTTTAGAATAATTCCATCCAGATTTGAGAGGTGTAACTATTGTAGTTTTTATACAGGACCTAGTTTAGTGTGATCAAAATGCAAAAAATGCAGTAAAACAGCCCTGTTCTGCATTTTCACAAATCAGAAAAAGGTTTCACAAAACACAAACAAGGTTTTAATGAATCTACAACCTCTTTAGAATAATTCCATCCAGATTTGAGCAGTGTAACTATTGTAGTTTTTATACAGGACCTAGTTCAGTGTGATCAAAATGCAAAAAAATGCAGTGTAATGGCCCTTTGTGCCCATCCATTTAATTCGCGAATCGGGCTTGATGTGGCGCTCATGTGCCACCCCTGTGACACCCCCACATTTAAAATCACTGTTCCACCCCTGGTTTAAGGCATTAGTTCATAACCTTTTGGGTGCACACACATACCGACACAATAATCTTCATATCTTTATTTTCACCCCGTTCCAGAACAATCAATCACATATTTACACTCATAAGAAACTAGCAGCCACATTGAGCTTGCACTCATCTGGCCAGGGATGAGACATCAGGTGTATGTCCTCAAAGCTGAAAATGTAGTGATATACATTTATATCATATATCATCATCAAATAAAAGTAACTAGAGTAAAAGAAAACTTTCTTTAATCTTTTTACGAACCACTTTCACTGTATTAAAAAAATTTCAACAAATTAAACATTTCCTGCAAGCAATGCAGGCAAAAGAAATGGGTAACACAGATATAAAATTCTTAAATCAGCAGATTAATGGGGGACAGGTGAAGGAGTCAGGAGTGGATGTCAAAAGAGCATCCAACAAAGGTTTTGTCTTTGAAAGTGAGGATGGGTGGTGGCTCACCCCTTTGTGGGCAAACTCCATCAGAGAATTATCAATAAATTCTACAAAATGTTCCTCAGGGCAAGATTATGAAGAACTTTGGTCTTTCAATGTTAAAAGAGAAAATTATTTTTTATCAAGGATTGTGTGTGTGTTTTGTTGGATGAGTCCATATTTCAGCTGCTTTTGGGAGGGAAAAAATAACTGACATCTGGCTCAACATGCCAAAGGTAAGACATGTCAATCAGGCTGTTATCAGCAAAAAGGTGAAAAAGACATATCTGATGATATGGGGGTGTATCAGTGTTCATGGCATGGATGACTTGCAGATCAGTGTGGATCTGTTATTTGGGGAAAGTATCATCTGATTGGTTGAATTCCTGAATGCTTGCTGAGATGGTGGAGGAGATGCAATGCTCAAGGGTATATTTTGAGCATGATAACACCTCAAATCCAGTTGTGCATATTCGAGCCAGAATTGGATTGAGATTATCAAAATGAGCAGTATGCCAAACCAGACAACAGAGATTAGAGCCAGATGCTCTGCTTGATAAATATGCTCATTACTTGCAACTGTGCAACTTTACGAATTATGTCGTCTTTCAGTTCCTAACTGTATACATGTTTTTCTACATACTCCTGCGTTCTACTACTGTAGATACAGATGTGGGAAGTGTGGTAAAATGCCAACTGAGACAGAAAACAGCTTCTCCAAAATCAAGGGAAGGTAATAATGCAGCTCCATTGTTACCTGAGGTAAGATTTGTAATTGCTGTTTTTGTGTACCCAATTCCCCCTGCCTCTTGCCCGGTGACTGCTGGGATAGGCTCCCCCCCCCCCTCCCCCCACGACCCGACTGATGGATTCAGCGGGTATAGAAAATGGATGGATGGATGTGTACCCAATTCCTAAAGTACATGGGGGGTTGTAAATGAAAACTGTTATGCAAACTGTGGTCACTTTTGAGAGAAACTCTGCTTTTGGTTTCACATGCATTTATTTTAAAATACTAATTGGAAAAGGTACCGATGACCCCCTTAGCTTTTTTTTCTTCATTGTACCCATTAAATATATACTAAAATCCATTAATATGCCTACTGCCAACATAACAAAGACATTTGAAAAAGTTTCACTTTCCACTTGAGGTTCTGACTTGTGACATTTTAGTGTTGGAACAACCTGACTTTTAGCTTCAATCTTCTGGCCAAGAAAAACTAATGAAGCTGAAAAGGGTCAACTTGCGCCCTCAACCAAAAAAACATTTTCTTATAGATTTATCCAAATGAAAAACAACTTCTTGTGCTCTGAGAGGCAGTACTGGATTACATGTTCCTTATGGCACAGAAACATTCCGATGTTAAAATGGTCACGGTGGCTAACATGTATGCTCTAGCTGAAGCACACTACCTGGAGAATTGTACCATACTTGGAAATCTGGGAACTATAACATGATCGTGGCTAGGTTGCCAAAAAAAAAAGTATTGCAAGTGAGAGATCAAGACAACTGCACAAAACAAGTTCTTCCTGCATAAAGATATTAGAACTTGGGTATAACTCTTTATTTATAGCTTTGGGTGACGTATAAAGTAATAATATATAGTCTTCAACACTGAACAGGCCATGATTAAATCCAGTCCTGTGAGAGTGTAATTCTCATCAGGTTAATGTGTTAATAGCTGTTCTCATAACTGTGTGTCCAGATCTCGCCATCAATTGTTCAAATTTCAAGTTTACGTGTGGTGCACAAGTGCATAGGAACACATGCATAAATATGCTCATACCCCCAACCAATCATTCACATCTTTCAGGCCATTGCAGTGATAAATGGCAGTGCAACAGTCATTAGCAACTGTGCTTGACACAGCGAGGTCATGCTGTAATGTAGACCCCATCGTGGCCTGGTTGCATCATCAGTCACGGTTGGCGACTCAGATGGAAAACAAGTGGGAGAGACTCGGGCCTCAAACAGATAAACGACTCAACCACTCCATGCAGGCAACCATTGTTCTGCTCTGGACCATTGCTTTCCTGTCTCCTTGAATAGCATGGTGTGGGTAGCTATGGGTAGCAGTGAAAATAGACATGTATGAGCACACTCAAGAAATGTGTGTGAGCACGTTTGCACGCTGTAATTTTCTTCTGACAAGCTGGAGAATAAGTTGTCAAAATAAATTGGACTGACTGGCAACTCATTTCCCACAGAGAAAGGAGAAGAGAAGAGATGAAAGAGGGCAGAAGACAAGAGGAGGTTGGGAAATGGAGGAAAGGTTAGAAGACAGAGAAAAAAGAAAAAAAAGAAAAAAAAAAAGACAAAGCAGAAATATACAAAGAGCAGAGTGTAGATGTAGAAAATGAGAGGAAAAGAAGGAGACATTTGAAAAGCCAGGAGAGCAATGACTTTGTCTGAAAGGTCAGTTTCTCCTCTCTTCATTTGTCTCTTTGATTGAGTTTGCCAATTAGCCACAGAGTGCTACACTCTCATAGTGGATGGGAAACAACCTAATCAGGGCTGGGGAAAAGATATGAGATAGGCTAAATGGAGAGAAATTTGAACAGTTTATTGCCACATCGTTGTCATTTATTCACATTACTGGAATTTAACTCTCAATTATTTAGCACTGTTCATATTGAAATTGATGCTAAGTTGATTGAGGCTATTTTGGAGGGAAGCAGACTGACACCGTCAGTGACAATGAAAGAAAAAATAAAAGAGAGAACCAAGACAAAGAAACAGAGTGAGAGGATGCATTTTGATGATGAAAACTGGCAAATGAAGGAAGAAAAAGGAAGAGACATGACAGAGCAGTTCATGTGTGCTGGAATAACAGGAACTTTCTTCCTAAAGAGTAGGCATAAAATATGTTTACACAGATGTAACTGTGCAGTTTTCACTTCTTTGTTTCACTTCGAGGTGGTTTTTGAAAAAGGGCCAATTCTCAAATTAAACAAATAACAGTTAGGTCATTTATATTCAAGCAGATTAGTAAAGGAGAGCTCTATCGACAGCAGCTTAGAAATGAGTATTATCTTGTAGCCAAAGGTCAGAAAAAGGTCAGAAAACTCTGTGTGTCAGTTAACGACTCTATGTTAGGTTGGCAAGGAGAAACACTTGATTTGACTCTGAGTTTTACTAAAGAACCAAAAGACAAAGCAGTGCTGTGTGGATACTCCAACTACATTTGATAAGATATATGACAGCATTATACATGTGTCTACTTTACCTTGGTGTTTGGACCAAGTCAATTATTTCTTTTAATTTTTTTTTTTTTACGAAGCCAGTAAGATATTTATACCTATGCCATTGTTTAGGATGCTCCACAAATTTAGTCCTGACTGAAGAATATGTACTAGTGCACATACTTTCATGACATTTCAAACGATAGTTGTGAGTCCCACAGGATATATCCTAATGACATTGGTGATACAGTGACCTTTTCTCATGAGGTTGAAATCTATCTTAGAGCCTGTCTGTGACTGTTTATAACTTAGCCACCTGGGACAACAGTCAATGTTCTGGGGCTACAAATACAAATACAAATAGAAAAGCTAATAAATGGCCTGATCATACTTGCATAACCCCTCAAATTTATCTTTCACCAGTAAGTGACACAGAAGTCTACCAACAGTGAATGGTAATAGGAAAACATCATTCTGTATTTTGACCTCCTCTGCTGTACTACTACTTTGTTACAAATTAAAAGTGCAAAGGTTTGAAAGACTTGAGTGTTGGGTATTGTAATACAATAAAATACATTTCATTGTAGAAAGCTTTTTCAATGTGATACGGGACTGTAACGTGACCAGCTTGGCTAAATTTAATTTTCAAAAGTGACTCATCAGGCTCCCGACGTAGCTTAAGTACACAATGAGTTTGGAAAAGTGGGGTGTCACAAGTAGTTGTTTCAGGAAATCCTGTTTAAATGGAATGCCATCAAATTTGGCAGTTACATTTCTAGAGGATCAATCCTTTAAATATTGGCTCGACATGATTTAAATATTCACCTCCAGTCAGCATCTAGGACACTGGTTGACACCATTTTGGATTTTTGTTCTCATTTTGTCATGAATTTAGGATAGATTATAAAAACATTTTTTAACTACAGATTGTTTTTTTTTTAAATTCAAATCAGAATGTTAGAATTAAAAAAAAAAAAATTGAAGATTTTGTCCTGTTTGTATTAGAAAATGATAACATGCTAACAGATTAATTTTATGGATTATTTTATGAATAATTATGACTACAATTAATTGAATTCCAATTGGCTTGAATTGGACTTTATTATCTAAGTGCCTTGAGATGACATTTGTTGTATTTGGCGCTATATAAATAAAAACGAATTGAATTTAAATTAATTAAACTAGGGTACGGAACTTTCTGTGTTATTAGCACCAGCATCAGGAAGTTTGAGTTAAAGTTTCATTCAAGCATTTAGCTAAAAGCTAATGCTGGAGCCCAGAGTTCAAACTAGACCCGGTGAAGCAGCTTTTAGCTCTTATGCTGCACACAACTGGAACAAACTACCAGCAGAACTGAAATCAGCCACAATTGTAAGCACTTTGAAATCCAGGTTAAAAACATTTCTCTTTCGGTGTGCTTATGGTTGAGTTTATATCTTTCTTTTTCCCCTCTTCTTTGATTGCTTTTAACTGTGTTTTTAATTTTTATTCTATTTTTTTTTTCTCTTTAAATTGCATATTTTTATGCTGTTGTTTTAAATGCCTTGTCTTTATGTAAAGCACATTGAGTTGCCTGTGGTATGAAATGCGCCATATGAATAAAGATGCCTTGCCTAAAAGCAAGTTTACGTTTTTTTCACAGCCAATTGGCTGCAGTCTCACGGTGCAATATATCACCAGGATTTTCATTAAATACAGGGACACATTTTTTCTTCTTCTCTTCATAATTTATGTCGATAAAAATTACCTTTTTTTCAACAAAAACAATAAGAATGACAAAACAAATAAAAAGTAATAGTAAATTGGCACAATCTGAAAAGAACTCGTGCAGTTCTAACAAATAATTAAAAAAGACAGTTGAACTAAATCCAAGAAACAAGAAAAAAAGAAGATTCAGAAAAAAATAGGGACAAAAGAAAAGATAAATCATTAAACTAAAATGTCAGATTTCATTTCATTATTATGTCTTTCATAATGTTTTACCCGCTCTTGTAACAGCATCAGCTTGATCAGACTCAGACCACAGACTGAGAACAAGGAAGGCAGACGAGTAGGCAGAGAGACAGGGAGGGAGAGATGAAGAAACTTAGAGCAGAAAATAGGATTCATCAACTCATCTGTTTCCTTCTTTCACTCAACTATCCATCCTCCTCCAATTTCCCCCTGCTCTCTGTCACTGGATACTGTGTAACACACACACGCACACACACATACACAAGAAGCCATTGATGGGCACTAAGCATTCCTGTGATCTCTCAGTCAGTGATATCGATCTGCGTCTCTCTGCCTCTGACACACACAGTAACACAAACACACACACACACATCAGCTCACTGATAGGAGGGGATGATAATGACAGAACAGTCTCATGAAGTTGTGACTGCTGTGGTGAACAACTACCTCAAAGATAGTCTGGTGACACATGACTGGGTGGGATTGTGTGTGTTTGTGTGTGCTTGTGCAAAATTAATCAGAGCTTTTGTTTCATTTTACTGGCACTCACTCGCAGGATCCTGCATTCAGCTCGTATCCAAAGACATTACTTTCATTTTTGAAATTTTCCTGGCCTATGCATGGATGTACAACAACAATTAAAAGTGTGCCCCTCCTTCCTCCCTCTGTCTGTTCCTCAACATCGAATATGAGTGTATAGCAGCAATTGAGAGTTTCACACCTCTGCTGATCCAATGGAGTCAGATCAATCCACTGTGTGTCCAGATTACTGTTCACAGGTGTGGCCTCTTGTTATCATACTTATGTACACATACGCGCACAAACCAACTGCATGCTCACTAAAATATAGACGTTATGAATGGTTTATGTGCATAAGTGTGACTGTTTTTCTGTGACACCTTCAGGCTTTTTATTTTTGCGTCTGTAATTAGATTACCCTGACTATGCAGTTTAGGATAAGTGCTCCCTGAATCTTTTAGAATATTTCTACTGTGCATGGTGCTGTATAGCAGAGCATGAGTCCTTTGGCAGCTTGAGTTAAGATCGCTATAACTCAAGCATATGTTGTTTTATGGTATTCACCATAAAAGATGGCACTGATTTTTCCTAGGTGGACAGATTATAAAAGTGAGTTACTGGAAAATAAAAAAAATGTGGTTTCATGCCCGGTTCAGATATTTCAATCCAGCATAACAGCAAACCTTTAAACAGGGGGTTTGGTGTTTTGTTTTTTATTTTTTTTGCTTTTGGATACGCACACGGAAATAATTCTGTTGAGGATCTCAGTGTCACTGTATCCAGAGAAATAGTCTTAACTTAAGATGTGACAAAGGTCAGAGCGGATGCCAGATGGAGCAAACAAAACAACTCCTTTAATTGAACTGCAGTCCCAAACACTGATATGTTAAAGTAATAACAGTAAGACTTCTTACTGAAATACATAACTTTGAAAGTTGTGCCTCATGGCACCAATAAAATACTGAATTCCTGTTCATCAGCTTGAAAACCACATTTTCTGTGCTGGACTGAATCATTAATTATTGAATTAATTCGAGTTATCAAATGATGATGACAGAGATCGCTTTCAGAACCAACAGCTTCAAACGGGTTTGAGAGTTTGTGATTGAGCGCAATTGAGAGGTTAAAGTTCAAAGGCTTCCTGCTTGTAAAAGTGCTTTAATTTGGATCGCAGTTCCCTTAAACATCCATTCGCCCTTTGGGACGTTACCTAATTTCTTTCTTTGTGCGGTGTGTCTGGGGCAGAGGTGGCAAAAGTACTCATATAATGTACTTAAGTAGAAGTACAGATACATGTGTAAAAAAATACTCTGGGTAAAGTAGAGGTGCTGATCCAACTCCTTTACTCAAGTAAAAGTAAGAAAGTAAAGGCTCTGAAATGAACTTTCAAAGTAAAAGTAAAAATGAATTTTTGCCATTAATGAAACACAATACATCATTTGATCATTTTGTTAAATGAAAAAAGTTAAGACAATATAATCAAGATTGAACTGACCAGAGGTACTGCATGAGCATCTGGATAAAAGTACTCTGAATACTACACATTGTTTTCTTTTTCCACTGCAGCACAACCAAACTGTAATCAGTAATAGTTATGACCAGAAAGCCACATTGGATGTTTACACTCTTAATAACAACAGACCAATGTTATTTGGTCTTTTGTTGGGTCGCCAGCAGCTCATGGTTTTTCGGTTGATACGGGACACAGCGCACGAGTCCTTTTTGGAGCCGACAACAACGAATAACTCTTTTAAATCTTTAAAGCCATACTCTCCGCTTCGCTTCCTTCCTCCGTGTCGCTGCTACAGTACAAGTTCTCGGTTCTCTCTCCACCGTTCCCTCACTCACTCGACTTCTTCCCGCGGTTACCTGTCCCCCTCTTCTTCTCCATCTTTCCCTCTCTAGTTCTTTTACGTATGCTTTTACGTTGTACCGTAACGAGCCTGTTTTTACAATGTAAGGAGTAGTAAGTAAATATTTTTGTGTATAAATGTAGGGAGTAAAAGTAAAAAGTCATCCGAAAAATAAATACTCAAGTAAAGTACAGATACCTGAAAAATCTACTTAAGTACAGTAACGAAGTATTTGTACTTCGTTACTTGTCACCTCTGGTCTGGTCATGTAAAACGCATTAAACCTTTTTTTTTTCTTTCCTTTTTTTTCCCTCTTAAAACCAGATTTAAAAATAAACATTAATAAACCCCCCCGAAGAAGTTTGGACTTACCTTGCTTTATTGAATTAAAAAGTCAATAAATTAGAAAGACTTACTCAGGAGTTCAGTTCACTTTTAGATGCAGTGTATCAAGTGAAGTTAGTTGTTCAAACAGAGGCTGGCTGTGGAAATTCCCTGCGGGATTTTTCCCGCAGGGAATTTGTGTTCCAAAGAGTGGGAACACATGCACCTCAGGTGGTAGAAGGGGCCATATGAAAGTACTGTCCAAGAAATTGTTGTAATTGGTTGCTGCCAGCTGCCTCCAGCTACAGTAAACATTAAGAAAAGAGACTCAGCTGATTGAACAAAAAAATATGATGATTTAAAACAAGGCTATTATAAACAAGTGCGAGGCCATCTGTCTGACAGCTAAGGCTTGGCTGAAACTGGTTCATGCAACAGGACAAACTTGAAACACAGCAGAAAATCAACAACAGAATTTGCTGATTGATGAGAGGAATGAGTGTGTTGCAATGGTCCAGTCAAAGTACAGACCTCAACCTGACTGAAGTGCTGTGGTGGGACCTTAAGAGAGCTGTGTAGGGGTGGTCGGTGGCGTAGTGGGTTAAGCAGGCACCCAATGTACAGAGGCTACAGTCCTCGCTGCAGCTGGCCCCGGTTCAAGTCCCACATCGGACAGCCCTTTGCTGCATGTCATTCCCCCTCTCTCTGCTTCCTGTCTCTCTTCAACTATCCTGTCAATTAAAGGCATAAAAGCCCCCCCCCCAAAAAAAAGGAGAGCTGTGTATGAAATGCATACCCACAATTCTATATGAACTTCAGGAATCTTGTAAAGGCTAGTGGGCCAAAATTTCTCTACAACAATATCAGAGACTGATAAAGTTATACGATTACTTCAAGTTATTGCTGCTAAAGGGTGTAATTGTTTTGCACTTCTTCTGAATTTTGGCTTAGTTTACCTTTAATAAGTAATGATACTGTTTATATTCCTTTTCACCTCACTGCATTCTAATGGTCGGGTAATAATGTTGCATCATTTTCAACATGTGTTGTTGACATTTGTTGTAATTTGGAGCTATATGAATAAAACGGTATTGAATTTAATTGAAATGTTCTCACTTACTTTACCATAGCATTGAGCTGAATTTGAAGACAGTCAAATATGCAATGGTTAAAAATAAAGAGCCACACAGGATTGGTAGTGGAGTACAAGCACGGGTTCGCTGCAGGGAGCTGATATGCGCTTATTTTTAATGAAAACAGTTTTCACTTGATGAATCTTTATCAATGTTAAATAACAGTGACCTGAAGCACAAACACTGAAAATACTTGATGAGAATATGTGAACCAAATACTGACATAATATTGAAGGATTCACTAACTTATTTCATGTCTCTATTTGTTTTCTCACCCTAAGGTTAGGATTGGTGGGAGAAAGGTCACTCTTTCTTGGTTTCAAATTGCCTTGTAATACTTGACATCAAAATCTCCTGTTGTCGTAAAACAGCAAATACATTACAAAGACATTTTTTTCTTTATATCTATCTGTGCATCATTGTGTTTAGAACTGAAAACCATTGGATGTTGGTTGGCTCCCTAAAACTTATTTTCATCCTGTTCTGCTTTTATAAAAAAAAAATCCACTTCAGTGTTAGAACAACATTCTATGTGAATAAAACTATACACATCACATGCTCATAGAAGCTTTGAAAAGTAATGTATACCTCCCATTTTCTTTCCTAACTTTGGCCTGCATGCATTTCACTGTCATTGCTCTAATACTGTTAGACCACTATAGCTCTGACCTTTGCATGTTTTCCACTGCTTCTTTATTTTTGTCCTGCTGTAGTCATAGAAACCTCTGGAAAACTAGAGCGGATAAGAATGTCGGAAAACTATGTAAAATATAATTGGGAGGGCTCTTGTAGATGCAGCCATGACAGCTATGCTGCCTGCATTCTGCCCTCAGTGTTGGGAGCAGTTTCAAACTGGTAGATGATCTGACAAACACTGTGGCACAGAATGCCAGCTACACTTTTTGTAGCGGCCACTACTGTGGGGCATAGATAAGAGATCAGGCACTTGTAGTACATCAACATGGGAGTGTGTGTATGTGTGTTTGTGTTGAGTCAGACAGAGCTGCTTCCAGTCTTTAACTGATCAACCTTGCTTTCGTCAGATCTACTAACTTCCACCAGTTAAGATGGAAAATCACAGTAAAACACAATTACCAGCCTGGGTGACCCAAACAATTGCCTTGAATGTGTGTCTTTATGTTCTATTTTCATTTCCAAAGGAACAATTTCAAATATAAATGCAATGTTTCTTGCTCTGTGTTTGTATTTGTGGATTCATGTGTACTTACTGGTTTGTGTGGAATGCATGTTGATGCATTAAGCGTTTGTTTGTCTGCATCTGTGACTGGTGGAACGCTTTTCAACATGCACGTGAGTGTGTGTGTGTATATTTGAGCAATGGTGTGTGGAAGAGGGTTAGAAGACATATTCAGACACTGTCTATTGATCTGTTTGACAGTCTCCTCATGTCTTTTACACGCCGCAGGATTGCACAATCACTCACATTGATAGCATGAGCCACAGCAAGAGAAGGAGGGAGAGGAATGGAAGTCCCTAAGTGATGCCGAGAGAATAAATGAAGAAAAGGTGAATAAAGCTGGCATATATGTTCACAATCGTGGAAAAAAAATGTAATGGTGCGAGAGGAACAGGGAAGGGTAAGATCTGGAGAAAAAAATGATGGGAAATGTGATAAAAATCAGCTGGTGTCGAGCCTGGAAGAGATAGCACTAAAAGGCAGGAAGTTTTTTCAAACAGTCACAAGTGAAGAGAAAAAAAAAAGTATGGGCATATGGTGGAAAAGCCCCAAAAAAGTAAAGATCAGATGGAGAAAATGAATCGGATGAAATACATGCGCAGTTTGAGGGCGTGCAACCATTGAACATGTACCAACATAGGATGGAAAGGAGACACTTCTGACTGAGTCAAGTGAAAAAAAAGAAAATCAAAGGAAAATGTGTATTCCTCTATGAGATAAACAGAAATACAAGATAGAGAAGAGGGAGGAAGAACGAAAAAGACTTCTCCTGTGTGCTCAGCATATTAGAGGAGGTGCTGCGGGCCAGTGGTCCGACAGCAGGGGTTTACATCACACACACACACGCACGCACGCACACACACCCTCTCTCAAACATACTTATTTGATCCAAACACGAGTATGCTGACCCTCCTACACACCCTTGCTGTTGCACACAATAACACGCACACACTCATACACACACGCAGACGTTAATTGATCCCGCTGCAGCAAAAGCTGGCAGAAAGGCAAGACAAGAGGAAGCTACCTTGTGGCTTCTACCCACACACAAATAAATAGGCTACTCTCACCACATTACAGCGATGCACACGTCAATTAGGGAGCAGCTGCAGAGGCAACATGACATAAGCATGGCAGACGACCTTCTCTTAGGAGCAGGAGACATGCAGTAAAGAGGTTGTCGGCATATTACCAACAAGTCTCCTCTAATGGTGTACTTTTCTTTGCATAAATATTTCCAAGTGAGCTACTGGCTCACTTCAGCAGAATCGTTCTAAAAACAATGAAATCTGTCATGTGGCGTTGGTGTGAAACAAAAAAGGAAAAATCAAGTCCACTGAGATGATACAACTGCCAAAGTTTCCTGAATCACTTCCATACCTGGTTGATTTGAATGAGATATTTTAAACCTAGAGCCATTTTATCCTTTGCTGATTTTGCTTGAACTAATGAGAAATTCAGAAGACACGTCAAGTTTTATTAATGAGGTATCGAGAATGTATGTAAAGCAAACTTGAAGTTTTCTGTTTGTAGTAGATGGAGAATTTATGAGCCAAATGAGGATTGTTAAATCAATGACACACCACCTTTCCTGATAAGTTCTGACCAGTGAAGAAAGGCTGCCTTTATGGCAGGAATGCAAGGGAATTTGCTGTGTTGTAAAATGTTTTTCCATGCAGGCAAAGCCTAGTGATCATGAATTCATTAAAACATTAATGAGTTCACATTTAAACCTATGTTGACAGCACAGAAGATTTTAGAGGCACCTTTGGGAAACAGCTAATTTTGTAGACAAATATTGTCTTATTTATTTTTTTATTACTTTTTTAAATCAAAACAGGTTTGTGGCAGCTTTATCTCGTGATCTGTATATTTCTAATTGTTGCATTAGTCATTTTTCCCGCTGACTTGTTTCTAATTTTTAGAACTTTAAATACACAGGGAATTGATCCAGCGACACCATGCTTGTAAGATAGAGGGGAAAAAAATGCCACCACAATATCAAAAAACAAATACCTTGATAACATGACAGAAAACCGAATGGGGATATTTTCAGTTCTTTAATTTCCTTTGTATTGTGCTGTTAGTCAGCATTTCCTGAAATTAAAGTTTAATTCTACAAATAAAAATGTCAACTTTGGAAAAAAATAATAATATATAACTATACTGTATTATTGTACTTATAGTTATATGACATCATAGAGTCACAGACCAAGAAGTTGTACAGGAGTACAACAATCCTTTAAACCTCAGAACCTCATCCTTAACTTTAGGCATAAAACATATTTATCCTTAAACCCCAACAGGTTTTGATAAATTGAAATTAATCTCCCAGTTTCTCAAATCATCTTTGTATTATATAGGCAAACAAGTCTGTAAACAAAGGAATAAAACCAGCCAAGATGAGTTTCTACCAGATGCCCATTTTACAACAGGCAGGTTGCACATGAGATCAGCGCCAATGCCGACATCCTAAAAATGACATTCTTCACCTAATGCACTAATAATTATTTGCAATTTTTTGGATTCAATGTTTAGAATTTCAAACTTATAATTTGCCATCAAAATAAATAAGTCTAGCATTACTCAAAGGAACTAGTCTGGTGCAAAAGGAACATAGGTGAAATTGTAAAACAGAGAAAAATTCCAATAAAACCTCACTAAAAAAAGGTAATTTATTGTACAGTTATTGCAGTTAATGTTGGCACAAATCATTGCTGCTAACTACAACTGAAAAATGAAACCAGCTCATTACCCCAAGCCCTAGAACCAGCATCACAGGTATTTCCAGCCAGCTTTGTCTGTCCTCCCTGGAAATGCACATGATAAATGATCATGTTATGTTAAATATATCATGTTAAATTGTTATTCATGTCAAGAGTTTTCATAACAGCTAGATCATGTGAAAATAAAAGAATAAAGAATGATATGTGCTTTATTTTTATCCTTTAGTGCGTTGAACAGCTTTTTCTGCATGAAAAAGTCTGCGACGTCGCAATGCTCAACAAGTTCACAACAAAAAGAGTTATTCTCTTCCACTACACGGTGTTCCTGAACTGCCTGAAATTCCTTTGTATACACCAGGCTTCACTTCATCATCACAAAACATGTTTATCAATGCCCGTCTGCTGGTTAGTTTAGGATGCGTTAAAGAAAGAATGAACAGCTCCCAGCTCCCACTGGGAGGGGACCCTGGGGAAGACCCAGGACACGTTGGAGAGACTATGTCTCTCGGCTGGCCTGGGAACGCCTCGGGGTCCCGCCAGAAGAGCTGGAGGAAGTGGCCGGGGACAGGGGCGTCTGGGTTTCTCTGCTCAAGCTGCTGCCCCCGCGACCCGATCCCCAGAGAGGCGGCAGATAATGGATGGATGGATGAACAGCTACACTTCATTCAACCATTTTTTTTTCAACCAATCGGAGAACACAGAGCTTTTTTGGAGGGTGTGAAGGAGAAAGGTGATTAAACAATGTGTAACCAGAATGTGACAAGAGGTCCTGCCATAACTTAGCATATTCGAGAACATTTTAGATACATATAATAGTATGATAGAAACTATATTTAGGAAATATACCTTGGAAACACTGTAAGCCTTCTTACAGCAGCTCACAGAAATAAAATTCTGTTTCATTACCAGCCAGATCTTGTCCTCATTACAACACCAAATGAGCTTGATTATATGTTCACCTGTTGTCTTTATATTGGTTTCCGCCAGATGACAGTGCAACTTGGCTTCCTGATCATAAAGCACTCAAGCTTCAATGACAAATGTCTCCATAAAAGTACAGTAGCCTTAATTGATGCATTAATTCGATAAGTGCTTACAATGTGCATTACTTGATTGATGAGAATGGTTTCCTTGACTGTTCTGTATGATGAGTAGACCTTAGAATGGTTATGAGTGTTCTGTAGAGGAATCCATTTCTACACAGCATATGAAATCTGCGTACATAGAATTAGCTGTCTCACACTAATATAGGCCAAAAGCAGAAAAACATGCTGGGGTTTCAGATGACACAGATTCATTATTCTGAGTCATAGTAATGTATTGTACTCCCTTCCATCTCAAGGGAAGCTGGAGGTACTACCAGACTAAAAAAATCTTTTAAGCTACTGAATGGATTGATCAGAACATTTATACAAACATTTTTGGCTCTCACAGGTTTGATGTGCTGTCCCTTTGTCACGAGGTGTCTGAGCTCAGAAGCACTTGAAAACGTGCAAATGCAAAATGTATCCACTTCTTCTAATGTGGTAAAGTCACAATCAATACCTAAAAATTGTAACGTGTAGAATTGGTAACATAGGCTGTTATTTGTATGGGGCAGCTTCCACGTAACATGATAGGCCACAACCCATGAATGGAAAAAAATAATTTATATTTCTCTGTCCCTAACTATGTATTATAAAACCATGTATTTTATAATATCTACACATTGTTTCCAAAAAATAACATGTAAACATTGGCTCAGAGCCTGTTTTTTGGGTTTTTTTTCCAAGACAAAAAAAAGACTATTTTATAATAATAATTTATATATATTGAAAATTGAACTTTTTTTCTTGCCGTGCTCAGAGGCAACACCAGTGCCAGTGTTCTCATTGCACCACCATTGTCTTTTTGCTTTTTCATAACAATACTTGAAAGGAGAAATTAACAAACAAACAGCAACAACATCAGCAGCAGCAGGTATGAGAAAGAAAGTCACTGTAGTTACTAATTATCATTAAGGCTAAACAACACCCACTCCAGAGATTAGGAGCAGACAGTCCACCAGTTCACCAGTCCACCTCTGATAGAATGAAGTTAATAAGATCTATAAGATCCATCCATCCATCCATTTTCTATACCGCTGAATCTGTCAGTCGGGTCGCGAGGGGGCTGGAGCCTATGATCTATAAGATATTTTTTTTTATTATTTTAAGTGTTAAACGATATATCATGAGCAAAATCAGTCATTGGATTTCTGCTTTGAGTGAACAGAGCACCAACTACATTCTGTGAAAGACGAAGTCTGTTCACATTCATTGGTTTCACACAAGAAACCAATGAAATAAGAAGTCACAAGCAATCGCTACAAGGAGAAGTTAGTGCCAGCTTTGTGGAGAAGACAACAGAAGGAAGGAGAAGCTACTTTAAATGTTTTAATCTTCTTGTAAAGATGGCAGACCTGGTATGTTAAAGTTTATGGCTGTGATAGCACTTTATCAGACTCTGTAAGCCTTTGTGTCTTACCAAAAGTTGTTAAACTACAACAGAAGAAGATAAAATTACATTCTGACACATTGTAGGGTCCAATCCAAAATACCTGAGATGACATGGTTCTACAGTGTTCATTTTTCTGACAACTGCTTTTCAAATTATACCTCAAAATAGCTGGGTTATCCCTCTGTAACAACTGTAAAAAGCAATAAAAAAAATGGTACAATAGGTAAGGTGGGAATGATGACTGGGACACATGGATAAAGTGTTATCTGTGTCTATTAGGCAGACTTCCCCCGACACTCATCTGTCATTGAGCGCCTGCCTTAGCTTAGAAACCTTCAAAGTTTCTTTTGTCACTGTGCAGAGGACAGTCTCGAAATTCTAAATGGTAATTTCAAGAGCAGATGTTTTAAAGGTTAGAAACTAAAATAGTGTTACTGAAAATAAATGATGAAAAGCCTTTTGACTTTTTGGAGCTCCAGTTTTGATGGATTGCAGGTCATGGCCGAATAAGGCTACAAGCCTAACTCACTCAACTTAACATATTGAAATATAATTAAACAGGTCGTCAAACTGGATTGCACTGCACTTAAATTGTCCTCAGTATGAACTGAAGAGCGGCCGTGGCTCAGTGGTTAGATTGGGTCGTCCCACAACTGGAAGGTTGGCGATTCGATTCCCATTCTCGCCACTCAAAAAAACAAAAAAACCCTCAGCTGGATATCTAATGTCATAACATATCTAATGTCAGTCCAGCTCCTTGTCACAGGGTGCCCTTGAGCAAGGCACTGTACCGCCATGCTTCCCAGGTGACATGTGAATCGGTTTGTTTTGATGGTTCTTCTATGACTCTTTATTTTTTACATCCCTGAAAGTGATAGATTACTTAATCTTTCCTTTAAGAAACAGGTCAAGCTCAGAGAAAGTTGATATTTTGTCATGGAATCTGCATTACATCTGAATTTGGAGTAAAATCAATCAGGTGAGAACGAAATTAAAAAGGAAAGAAAGACAGAAAACAAGATTATCTGTAATGCTGTTGAAGAAGAAATAATATTGAAACTTTCTAGCAATGACACGTAGTAGAGAGAGAGAAAAGGTGTCTTTTGGCAGCCGTGCAGACACAATGAGCACGGGGAGCAATAGTATAGCAAGACTTGAGACTGTGTATTACATTTTGGAAAAGTCATTAAATATAACAACTTTAACTTCGCTTGACCATACTAGCTCGGTCCTGTCAGCGCTTAAACTCAGATTGGAACCTTCAGTTCCTATGATTACTTAAACTTAACCTGACATTTTCCATTTAGTACTCATACTCCTGTCAGTGTTTGCGCTTTACTTCATTTCAAACAAACATTCAATCTTGCACTTCAGCTTTATTCCGTTAAACTCTACAGTAAAGTTTTAATAACAGTTTTAACTACATTTTCAACTTCTTTCATGCTTCAACAGCATCTACAAAAGTTAGGTTTTGTTTACTTCACTGCCTTCTATTTCAACTTCTATTGCTATATAAACGCATTTAAAAGGCTCAAACAAAAAAGAAATAAATAAGTATCATGCAGTTTGTATCACAGCAACATTTCTACCGCTGAAACATATTTAATTTCCTCAGATAATCTAACAAACTTCATGTTTTCAATTAAACATCTTAAATCCATTTTCACCACTTCATCTTCCAAATGATTTGATGCAGGGTTTATCTCAGTTTATGGTATCAAACATTTTACTCTCAGCTATTAGCCCTTCAATCAGAGAATGGTGCCAGTAAGAACCAATGACACCATATGAAGCTGGGAATTGTTTTTTCCACAAACAGCTGGTGTTAAAGGATAAGACCGGTTTTTTGACATTGGGCCCTTGATTTCACATTATAACATGATGTTCTACTCACCCCTGCTTGTTGTTGAACATTTGGAGCTGTTCCGAAGATATTCGAGAGGCGTCTGGCTGCTCTCTTGAGATATTCAGCCATGAAACGGTTTCCTATGGGCAAGCTTATACAGGCACAAACTATGCTGTTTATAATTTATTAATTACTGTACACTAGCACTGATAACGTGGAGGTGCGTCGCTTACTTAAAAAAAATCCGGGTTACTAATTTTGATTTTTTTGTCGTAAAGTGGGTGTTACTGACGTCCTCGTCGTGCTACTGCCACAGACAGCCCACAGACCTGCTGCCTATTTATTCATTCGGCTAAAATTCAAAATTAGTAACCCGGATTTTTTTAAGTAAGCGACGCACCTCCACGTTATCAGTGCTAGTGTACAGTAATTAATAAATTATAAACAGCATAGTTTGTGCCTGTATAAGCTTGCCCATAGGAAACCGTTTCATGGCCGAATATCTCAAGAGAGCAGCCAGACACCTCGCGAATATCTTCGGAACAGCTCCAAATGACCAACAACAAGCAGGGGTGAGTAGAACATCATGTTATAATGTGAAATCAAGGGCCCAATGTCAAAAAACCGGTCTTATCCTTTAAACCACTGAGACACCAATCTGACTGTAAACTGATGGAATTTGACATGGCTGAGTGTTTCTCTGTGCACCAACCTTTAGAGGCACAGAGAAAAAACAATGTTCTCTTGATACCTATAACATTGAAAGCTAAATAATCACAGTGATACCAAGCACAAATTTCTACCTTTTCAAGTTTCTGAATTAAGCAGAAACTTGACCCAGGCTCGATTCAAACACTCGGGCCCTTTGCTGCATGTCACCCCCTCTCTCTCTGCCCTACTGTGTGTTCACAGATAGCCAAGTATGAGAGATTTATGCATTTCAAAAGAACATACACGAGACAAGTAACATATGCAGCTAACAGTCTTCTCTCACTGCCGTGATATGGAGTGGTGTTTTGTTAGCCTGGAACACACAATAAGCCCAGTCTCATACTTTAGTGGGGACTGCACAGTATGTGTCCGTGTATATCAAAAATGTTAATAAACTCGATGCATAAGTACTCTATATTTCAGAAAGAAACCTAAAAACACAGTATATAAGGTTATTGTTAACACACTTGTGGTCCTTGTGCTCCCACGTTTATGTTTGTCTGCATATGTGTGTGTTTGGTTTAGCAGTAAAAGGAATCTGTGTAAGATCAGCTGTCTTGATTAAACCCAGCTGTTTCTCTTCAATTATCCTAATCCTCTGCTTCCACACTAGGTCTGCATGACTCTTATGAACAAAGTTGGTTGGTTAGAGCAGGACAGTTTCCTGATGAACGTTTATATACATTGTTTTCTTTTTCTATTTATTTACTATACATTTATTCTTAAATAAATCAATAATCAATCAGCTATACAGTCATTAGACCAAGGATCTACAATACTCAACTTTGATGTGCTAGATGCAGAGTGAGTTGGATAATAGGAATACAACAGAAGGTTACACCTTAATTGAGACAGAAGTGGATAATGTAATATGACATGTAGAGCTGTGCATGTGAATTTTTCAAAATGGAAAGCTTTAAAGACCGAAGAAGGACCTCTGTGTGACTAACTAAATTAATCATTTAAGTAATTAACCAGATGAATCATTTAATTAATCATTCTGCCAACAGGAACTACTGCAGACAAAGAGCTGCCTTTTAGTGGCTGTTTTAGAGGGGAGGAGCAACCTTTGGGGAAAATTAATGGGGCACTTGCTTCATGCTCTTGTAGCGGTTGGCACAGAATTAAATGACTTGTGAAAAAGAAAGGATTGCGATACCAAACCCAAATCCTGTGTGGACAAAAACACATAGGTTTTTGATAGAACAATAAAAAAAATAGAGAGTGGTATTATCCTGTTTGAAAAGAGGAGCAGCTGTGCATTAAAAAGCATTCCTGGTAAAACCTGTGGAAAGCTTTCTTTTGTAATGGCATCAACTTATATTCATTCCCTGGAGATTTACTCTAATCTTAACATGCCACAACTATGTAAACCAAATGCAAAGACAAATCAGAATATGATTCAGAGAATCAATTTGTTTGCGAACTCACAAAAGGGGGAATACAAGTAGGTTCAAACACTCAACCCAAACAGACCACAAACCCAGACAGGAAGACGTTATCTTAGATTCCTAACACATCACACTTTCAGCATCACAAATACTCTTTTATCCTTCCAAGAATCATACCAGAAGCCTTCTCTCCTACAGTATTTTACTGTGCCTGCACTCCTGCTAAATCCCTGAAGTGAGAGATAAAATAAAAACGAAAAAGAAAGAGAGCACAGGAAAGAAGGGGAGAAAGCACGAGTGAGAGATAGAGAGAATGAGATGGGATTACAGGGATAATGGGAGCAGATGGAGGGATGTCAAGGCTCCGGCAGGACTTTCCACTCCGCATGGATTAAAAGACTTCAACAGAGCCACCAACAACCAAACGGACACTGCGTTCCTCACTCTTGAGACACCAAGTTGAGCCTGACTCACCCCCCACTGCCCACTGCTAATCCCGGAAATGAAAACTTGCTGTCTTTCAGTTTGAAGTAGTAAACAGTTAAGTCAAAGAAATGCATTCATCAAAGGTCCCTTTATTACACCCCTCAAATCAAACTCATAAAAGGTTAGGCTTTAAAACTCTTTTAAAAGCCACCCATTTAGGAAACATTTAAGCCGATCTTCTCTCAAAAGTCTGCATTAACCTGTTAGTGCAAAACACATCAAAAGTCTAAAAACAGATGTAGTCAGGACCTATTTAAGAATGAATGAATAACCCTAACAAATGCTGGATTCGGTTGGATAAGAACAATATGTGATGTGTCTCTAATCTCCAATCTACACCTCATAAATAAATGTAAGCAATATAGGCATAGCACAGCAGCCATATAGTCATATGTACAATACGTATATATTATTTTTCAAACATTTTTTAGAGTGACTAATAATAGTGGCTTCCCGATAAAGCTTCATGGAATAATTATTTGGGTAGTCTGTGCTCTCTTTAAATGCACTTTAAAGCAACTGAATTCAATGTAAAGTATTTTATTTACTTTTTACTGTTATCAGACAGCACAGTGAATTAAAGAGTTAAAGATTGAAATAACACCAGTTAAGACCACACATTAACTGGCAGTCAGTGAAATATAAATACAAAGTCGTCTCATAAAAAATCATCAGTGGCCACATCTGTATTTTTATTGTACTTTCAAGTAAAATAACAGAGAATATTGGTTCATATTCGCAGCTAACAGGTTGAAGCCTTTCTGAGGGGCAGAGACGGATGAGGAAGAATATGATGCGTGCGCTAGCAGGGCAGTTCTGGTGACATTTAAAGGGGAATTTAAAGTATTTGGAATCATTTCAGCTATCGTTTCAGCCAATTTCAAAATACTTAAACAGGATCAGACAGTGACAACCAGTATTCAGGATGTTAAACAGTCTAATGTAGTAGGTGCAGTAACAAAGACAGTGGAGTGCTACACCAGTAAAACCAAGGTAGGTAATATGTTTCATGTCATAAACAAACTAAATCAAAATATTAACAAACTAACTGCTAAAAGTTTAGACCAAATTACTCTAACTTTGAAAGTGCCTTGTTTTACTCTCACTGCGTGAGCAGAATTAAAACAATGCTATCTTATTCAGTTTGCTAATTAGCTAGCTACCTAGCTAACTCAGAAATTACTGACAGTTGTTATGACAGTTGTGGTTCCAGAAATGCCAGCTAAAGAGTAGACAGACTGTGTATAACAACACTATTTATCATTGTATACAATACATCAGTTAAGGTGATAGTTCGGAGTAGATTCACCCTAGGGTCATTTGAACCGTGACATCCAGCCAAGTAGCCCACCCAAAGTTTTTTCGATCTTGGCTGAACATCAGCTGAGTTACTGAGTTATCCCGAATAGCTTAGTACAAGCGCTAATGGAACCTGGCAGTATCTCCAAAATTACCACACTAAAATCACATGCCATGACACCAAACTTCTACAGTAGTACAAATATGGTCTATTATTATCAACACAAGCCTAATAGCTTCTCTGCTGCTAAAGCTGCGTCAACGTCACTTCCTTAATCTGGGAGCTTCAAAGTAAGATGAGGGTTGATCTACTACTGTAGACAACAAAGCAAGGCTGCTCAATTTCTCCATTGATGAAATAAATTCACAACTCTACAACATAAAAATTTATAAAAAATTCATGTAGAATATAGCATATACTTTGTTGTCTACAGTAGTAGATCAACCCTCATCTTACTTTGAAGCTCCCAGATCAAGGAAGTGACGTTGACGCAGCTTTAGCAGCAGAGAAGCTATTAGGCTTGTGTTGATAATAATAAACTCCTGGACTGTGTACAAACTTCCAAATGCATCGTTTTGTGAGTACAGACCATATTTGTACTACTGTAGAAGTTTGGTGTCATGGCATGTGATTTTAGTGTGGTAATTTTGGAGATACTGCCAGGGTCCGTTAGCACTTGTACTAAGCTATTCGGGATAACTCAGTAACTCAGCTGATGTTCGGCCAATATCGAAAAAACTTCGGGTGGGCTACTTGGCTGGATGTCACGGTTCAAATGACCCTAGGGTGAATCTACTCCGAACTATCACTTTAATATTAGATATGTGCACTCCAGTTGGCACAATATTTCTCATTCTGGTAAAATGGGAAATTATAAAACGTCACTGCGCACAAACAGTGAATGAAAGCACTGCATGAAACCATCACTGGCTTTTTGTTGACAGCGCAAAGGGGGGAGATGAGGAGAAGGACCCAGAATTATAAACCCAAATACTATCTTTGCTTTCAAGTCTTCTAATTAAAGAGTTTCTGTATAAAATGAATGCTTATTATTGTACACATACACATCGTTTGCACATTGGTAAATTAGTTTGACCTCCTATCAAGCTACCTGAACAATACTTGGAGATACCATTTCTCAGCAAGGGCTCTTCATAACACTACATAAGACTTCAGCTGTGACTGCCACTTCAAGATGGCTGTGACAGATGACAAACTTATTCACTGTTGGGACCTGCCCTGGGTACATGAATAATTCTGTGCTGAGTCTGAGCAATCAAATCAGTCAGATTTTTGTATATGTTTCTTGAAAATACATTTATTTTCAACATTTATTTTCAATGTTGAAAAGGTAATGCTTTCTTCACTGCCATCAACCCATAACTGACAACTTTGGCTCTTGCTCAGTGGCAGCAATTATATGGATGGCCTGATTTGATCCTATCTGTATGAATAAAATACAGATTAGAAACGATATTAAGACGTAAAAAGTTGTGACAAACAGGCAAAGTTGTATGTAGCATAGCAAAGTTTGGCAAAAGCAGACCCTTTCTGTTTCAGGATAGCTCACATTTCCAAGACAATAGTTCACATTGATTGAGTCATTCATCCTGTCAAGCGTAGTTAAATGGGACAAGTATCTTTGTAGAATACTCAGAAGCAAATGAATACAGTGAACTGGTAACTCGACAGCAGGGCGAACTCAGTTTTTTCTAGACCCAATGACACATTGTGCTTTTCCACTCTGTATTGAAGTCTTCCCTGTTCAGTGTCACAGTCAATTAGCCCAGTGTTTCATTCAAGCATTTATTACTGCGAAAGTGGCTGCCTCTTAGTTTTGTCTCTCTACTCTTACTGTGGATGAGAAGGTGATAATTAACCTGCTAGTATGATGGCCGTTGCGCGCGGGGGCTCAACCTGACACCCCAGCGTCTGTTGCTGCTGGCAGCAGCAGTAGCGGACATATTCACACTGCCCTAATTTAACCAAGCACATGAATCATCATCATCGCTGATGAATGTCACTCAGTTTAACCTCTTTTGTAAACATGCGGCACTTTGACACTCAGCCACGCTCGCACACACTCGCGTATTCACAGTGTGAGTCTGTGGCTTGTTAAGCGCATGATGTGAAGCCACCTCGGAATATTCTCTCTGAAAATGTAGCCTGCGGTATCAGAGGTTACCACTAACTAAAGTAGGAGGGTCCCGAGTTAGAACGCTATAAGACATTAGTTTGTAGCCTATACATACAAGCAACTGCAGTAGTTTATCTGGAGATACACACTGACACTGCACACTATAATCCAAAGACTCACCACCAGTTTCCACTAACTGACTGCATGATGCTACCTTCTGCCCACTGACTATTTTCTAAATTAGTAAGGTGTCACGTATACAATCTGTTTTTACTAAGAGAATCTTGTCCTGTGGATTCAATGCAAAGCTCAGAGGACTACTGAAGCCAACAGACTACTTTTACGGAATCACTTTGCATCATCATCCAACCATACATGTTTTTAACTAGAGAAATTACTTTAAATTAAACATTTTCTCTTGGTTTTCGGGGTCACCATTTAGCTATTAAAACTAAAATGAATATATGACAATGGGACATTAGGGAAAATGGAACTTTTAGAACAAATTTGGACACACTCTCCCTCATCGTGCGTAAATGCGCATGAAATCAACACGATTCAGCCGTGTGACAAAATATTTTAAGATAAAGTAAGGTTACTTGTAACATTGTGTGCACATTGCGTTTTTGCACAACTTCCCTCCGCAGATAGCGCATGAGCAATCCAGCCACCATACTGTTACTGTCTCACCTCGTCTCTGCCTTCCATGCATTGCTGCGCACACACATACCGACTCACGTACTCGCAGACATGCGTTTCGGTGTTGCTCACCTCTTTTATCCTGCACTTTGACTGTGATCTCCACCAGTGGCTCAGTCTCTCGATCCAGTCTTCGTAATATGACTATATCCCCGCTGTCCCGGTTCACGCTCACAGGGGAGCTCTCCATGTTGGGCTCCACCAGCTCAAACGTAGCGGACTGAAACCTCACCGGGTTCAAGTTCATCACCACTGAACCGATCCCTGCATCCTCGGACACACTGATTAAAAATGGGTTTTCTGGTTCCGGCACTGATCTGGACAAACGTGTTCGTAGATTGATTGGTGATTTTGTTTTTTGATTCTCCTGTTGAGGAGACACTGAGGTCGCCACGGGCCACTGCCGTGGATTTATTTCCACTGCGACGCTTTGACTTGTGCGAGGTGGCCACCCGCGGTCACGCGCAAAAACTTTAAACTTAATCGGTTCATCCAAACCGAGGATTGAGTCAACAAGGAGGATGTCACCAGTTTTGGGCACCGCGTAGAAACTCCCGTTCTTAGGCAAAGCGAAGTAGATCAGCTCGGCGTTCTTTCCGCTGTCACCGTCCTGCGCTGTGAATGAGTAGATCGCCGTGCGGAGCGCAGTAGCATCATCCACACTCAGTTTCACATCGCCACTGGGGAAAGTGGGCAAGTGGTCGTTAGAGTCCAGTACATCCACCTGGATGGACGCTACCTCGGCGACAAGTTGATATTCGTCTTCCTCTTCCCAGGAGAGCTCTGGGCACTGTCCGCAACACAAACACAGACCCAGTGCGTACTCAGCCCGCTCCTCTCTGTCCAAAACCCGAGAAGTCTTCAGTAAAATATGTCCCCGTTTGTGGTGCGCAAAGACATGAAAATTATCACTCCCTTCTCCCAAGAGTTTGAAGTGCGCTGCCGCTGAGCCCGATTCCCCGGCACCGCACAGCCTCTGCGAGTTCAGACGTTTTAGCGGGATGCTAAGCCCGTTGACCCGGGAGCCCGGAGAGGAGTTCTCAAATACATGCCCATGAAAGAACGGCACCTGGTCCATTGTCCTGTTTCCGACAACGCACCGAATCAAAAATGGTAAAAATGTGACCCAAATCATGACTGGATATCTCTTTGGCTCCACTGGCGCTGGTACCTCTCAGAAATCCATGTGTGCATCCGTTCCTCGGGGATATTTCTCTTCTTTCCAGCTAAGATCCAAAACTTTGATTAAAATGCAACACATATATGTTCTGGCACCATACTTCCGTCGATGCAGAGTAACTTTATGCGTTTGGCTTGCGTCCTTCTCCGCCGTTCCTTCCTGTCTGCTGTCTCACCAGCAGCGCTGTGTGTATGTGCGCGCTCCAGGAAAAGAATTGCTTCTAACGGCTCGAGTGCGTGCTTACCTCCGTTTGCTTCCCCACTCTCTCTCTTCCGCGCCTTGTTTCCGACCATATCACGCCGGCATCACGTTTAATCTGGCGGTGCACGCGAACAGTGCGCAGCTACACACCTATTCCTGTTTTAGATAGATCGTCTCGTCTGTTATATGCATATTAACTGTCTTTGCAACTTCAGACTTGGGTCATCACGAGGACATCGCACGGTTTGCTTTACGCATGGACAAAGGCTCTGTTTCAGTGGACGCAGCAGTAAAGGATGCTTTGTGAGAATAAACTTTGCGATGAGTCGAATCAACTCGTGCTAACACCCAGAGTGACACAATCAGCTGAGTCTCAGTAGGATCCAAGGGGAAACGACCCGACCTCCCCTCTCCCAGTGATCAATGCCCTCTCTTGCACATCCAGGTCCATCACTCCTCTTTCCAATAACACGTCAGGCCACTGGATTAAAATAATGTAAAAATCAATCATCTTGAAACGCCTCCAGAGGGCAAAGAGAATAAAAAGGCTTACAGCTTCAGGAAAAGAGCTTAGTGACTCCTGAGCTGTATTTCCGCCAAAGAGAAGTGCCCCTTTTAAACGTCTTCATCAGCCACTGTGTTCTGTGAAAGTTGCAGGTTGAAGATTCCGTGCAAAATGAGAACAGCGTTGACTTTAATAAAACAGATGTTATTGTCTTGTATCCACCAGGTTTCACTCTTATATTGCTTCTTTGTAATATGAACGCTGACTTCATATAATAATAATAATAATAATAATAATAATAATAATAATAATAATAATAGTAATATTATCATTATACGGATGCTGGTGTTGGGTATTTTCCACTTTTGTCTCTTCTGTACATTTCTGTATATAACAGTGCTGAGCTTGAGTGAGATTTAAATTTCCCTGAGGGAACCTCCCAAATTAATAAAGTCATCTATCTATCTATCTATCTATCTGATACTGTGCTGTTTGAACTCATACGTACTGCAACCTGTGCAGTTTTAAAAGTTTAACATCAGCAGTCCTTGTATAACTTTTTGCAGGAAAATAAAACAAATGTTCCAACTGGCTAAACATAACATTACAAGTCACGACTTGAAGATGGGTTCATATTGCTGTGTTTAAGATTTGATTAAAGGGAGAACCTCCCTAAAATGTACTACAGAAAACAGCTAACTTAGGGTTACATCGTAGAAGAGGCATAAACCTCATGCAAATATGCTCTTTGAGCCATCTTAACTCTTGGTGAATTTTCCAGACTTACTTTCAAAAATCCATAGAGTAAGTCTCTTATTCTGAATTAAGATGATTCTAACACCAAGGATAAGAGCTAGTCTGTGCCATTTCAACCCTTTAGGGGGGAAGATCCAACATTTCCACAGCAACTGAATTTTGAAGAACCCTGAATTACCTGGAACATATCAATAAAGACCAGTCAGGTGATTATTAATGAATAATAAGACTAATCTAATTCATTGTTTTGATCACATTATTTTCTGGGACCATAACAAGCCATGATAAGAGCTTGTCAGTATTCTTTCAGGGTTTTGCGAAGATGTTCCAATGCTTTTTCTTTTAGGTCTTTTAGCATCTGACCCACTCATTACAACAAAAGGAGATAAAGTTGTCCCACCGGTCTTAGTGTTAGCAGTATTCAAGGTAGTGCACCATTCGTCATAATCACAGTCGAATAAAATAAACATACAAAGCCGGGCACAGTAGTAAATTTTTAGACATGTTATGCCTAACTGTGCAAATAGAAACATCATTTTCATAGTGTCACAGTAACTGGGATTCATGTCATAAAAGAATATGCTGTATGAAGTCTTCGGACATTTTTTGCTTCAGCACAGCATATCAGCAAGATTCACAGTAGTGCAGCCAGATTCTTTAGATCTGCAGATGTCTTTTCTCAAAAATTCATCTTACCTTTAGCTCAAAGATAGTGGGATTTTACTGTCATATATCTATTTAGTGTTAGGTCCAGTTTCAATAGCTCCCATTAACATCTTTTCCCGGTTCAATCTGAGGCATTAAAGTTGTGTCCAATGTTTCTGTCCAATATTTTGGAGCTTGTGAGCTTATCCATTCATTTTCAATATCCAGCCTCCCCTCAGTGCTGAATGGAGGTAATAGAGCCCAGGATATACGTTGCTGTAGTTTATAATAGAGCCACCAATAATGTATGCTCAAACTCACAGTCAGTTTAAAATAATCAATTATTCTAACATGTAAGTTTTTGGACAGCGGCAGAAAACTTGTGCAGACATCGGAATGACACGTAAACTCCACAGAGAAAAGCCCCAACTCAAACCCAAACCAGGAATATACTTGCTATGAGGCAAATCATTGTGTCACACACAATGTTTTATGTCTATTTTCATTCTCATTTATAATTTTTTTCAATTTAATTTGAAACATATAGATACCGTACCATAATCACTTAACCTTTTTTTAAGGATACTTTACCTGCTCATTTAAATATCTTGAAATGCACCCAGGCTGACCACAATAGAATCCTACCACTGCTAATGAGCAATAACCTTAACCCACAGAAAGCCCTATAAAAACACTTGACATTATTGGCTTACTTACTTACATAACAAGTAACAATTTACCCCTTGAGTAAGGATATCTAATTTGGTCATTAACTTACTAAAGCTGGCAGGTCAAATGGTTTCATTAACTTATCAGAAATGGAACAAAAGAGATACTTCATGTGTCAGGGTTTTTGACACAAAGTAACTTGGATCCTTATAAATTCTTATCTGCTTGATATATTCTGTCTAAGTTGTTTAGTCCTGTGTTCTTGTAATTTGCATTGTGTCTAAGTTTTATCTGATTTTAAATGATTTTTTAATAAAGAATTTTCCTCTGTGTCTTGTGTTCATCTTTTTCAAATTTGAAATAAAAGTTGATATACAAAAAGCACCCGCCATAACTGTTTGGTTATTCATATCTAAGTGCAGAGCCTGTCAGTATTTCTGCAGATCACGTCTCTAAAAGTTACATACTCCAGTGGGGAAATCAGTGGAAATTTGAAGACACAAACAATGAAACCATCTCACAAATATCAGTCACAGACATGGCATTAAAGGGAAATTTTCAAAGCATTCACTGTGCTGAAATCCTATTAAATATATTATTACCACCATTTTAAATGCAAAAAGGTTGAAAGAAAGAAAGTAAGCAAGAAAAAAGAAAGGATGAAAGAAAGGTTGAAAGAAAGAAAAATAAATAGAATTACTAAATCACTGCATTCATTCTCCTTCAGTTTTATGAAAAGAAAATGCCGGAAATTTCCAAAATGTTCCTTTCTGTTTAGAACAGTCATGGAAAATGTTTTTTTCTCAGATAGAAACTGTAACGAGCAGGCTTGGAGACTCAAGTGCAGAGATCAAACACACTTCAATGCAGGACAAGAAGAGGTCATACACAGGAAGGCAATCCGCGGGGCAAAAGTACAGGCAGGGCTGGGCAAAGGCAGAGTCCAAAAACCACTGGCAAAGGTATCAAACCGGGCAAGGCAAGAGCAGGGTCAAAAAACACAGGAAAAAGGTCAAAGACAGGTATACATTCACTTTGAGAACGTTAGAGAGCTTGGAACAAAGGAACCTAGACAATCTGGCAAGGTCAGTCTGGAATGCTGGGAGCATAAGTAGTACTGAGTCAATGATTAGTGATGGCAACCAGGTGTGGCTGAGACTGGTGGAAAACTTAACATGAAGTGGAAGTGAAATGAGGATGACACAGAGGTTAACAAAATAAAACAGGAAATTAATCGAGTCCAGAAAATGTCTATAATCTGTGAGCGTGACAGAAACACATGGCTGACCTCAAACAGTTTGTTTTACACAAGTTAAAAACAGTATGAAAACCAACTATTTGAGTTCATTTAGTTAATTCCAGATATAAGTTGGGTTTTTTTGTTACCCTGTATTTGGCATTGAGCTCCAAGTTAAAGAATGTGTGCGGGATAAAAAAATCTTCTAAAAAAGGCTAACTGTAATGTACGGTAATGTTCAAGTATTTTTTTCTCAGCTTTAGAGTTACATGGTGCTGTTACTGCAGTCACAGTTTGCAGAATGAAATACCACCCATTTTGATGATTGCATCTCTGTAACTTTAATTTACTTTTCACTTTTTTTCTTTTCTTTTCTGTGATATCAGATTGACATAATGCAAACAAGTTAGACCTACTATAATTATACGCCACTGAGCCACAACATGAAAAGCACGCCTACAGCAACAAATCTCACTCTTGCTAAATCTCTTAAAAGATGGAAAAATATTTAGTAGACATTTGACACTGTTGATTCATAATGAAGTATGAGTGTGTGTGCAGTCGTTCGTCTCTGTGTGGCCCTGTGATGGACTGGCGGCCTGTCCATGGTGTACCCCGCCTGTCGCCCGATGAATGCTGGGATAGACTCCAACCCCCCTGTGACCCGACCGATGGATTCAGCGGGTATAGAAAATGGATGGATGGATGGATTCATAATGAGGTGCGAGTGAGTGAGGGAAGGAGTTATTCATGCTGGAGTTAAGAGTTAAGTTTGAGACCCATCAAAGACATTTTCCAAAGTTGTTGCCTTTTTTAACTTAACTTGTACTTGCAAGGGTTAAGGTTAGAAATAATAATATATGCCTACATGGTTAAGAGTCTCACATTAGACTATTTATGGGTCATGGACCCCGTCATGTGACTTGGATGCCACCCTACACATAACAACAGTCTGGTAGCGCCATCTTGCATTGTTCACATATGAGCTGTGTTGTGTTTTTGGCCAAGAGCAGGCTTCCTACTGTGTGGGTCGTGTTTTGTTAACATGAGTTCCTGGGTGGGGCCACCATGGACGCCTAAATAGATTGAATTCCATAACGTTCAGAGGCCAAGTCATCTCTATGGTTCCTGAATGAATCAGGAAGCCCAAAAAGTTTTCCAATCAAAACGACCAAATATGTTAATTGTTTATACCCATAGGAGCCCTTTCTAAACTATCAACAGGCAGCAGGAGGATGGTATCACTCACATGACTATTTGGTCATAGTAGCAAAAGTCAAAAGCAGCAAAGTTCTTTAATGACTCCCACAACATGGGAGAGTTGTGTGTTGTTGGTGTGTGCTTTGCTGAACTACTGTGTCGCGTGGCTATGATTTTATTCACCTCAGTAACCTTCATGCTGCTGCTCTGCTGCAGTTGAGGTACACAAGCCTGCAAAACTGTTTTTTAAAGTAGGTATGCCTCTGGTGATGATCAGAAACAGAGTTTTGTGTAAGCCATGGTTTATGTGACTCAAAAAGTAAAGACCTGAAACATTCAGAGCAGTAACATGCAACAGCTCAAATGAACTAGAAATGATTAATTACCATCATCAGAACAGGTGAGATATATTTTTAAAGCATCCAAATGAATGTCAGAACTCAGGTTTTTTTCAATGATATTGTTACATCTTATTAGATTGTACAATAACAAGATGATCAATGGTACTCACTTCTCCTGTCGTGTGTTATTGCTGTACAGCACATGTAATTCTGTTGAGATTCAGTAACATTTAAACTTTTTCAGTTGTACGTCTGTATGTTCTAAGAAGCCATCATTCTTTCTTTCCCCATTGTGATAATTCTGCCTAACTGCCATATTTAGATCCCCTGGCTGCTCATGTCATAGTCTTTGGCCCCCTAACGACAGTGAGCAGCAAAGTGAGAGAATTTGGCGCCAAACCTGTCATCTTTCATTCTTTATCATGGCATGTGACAGACTGCACAGGATGAGTCGAATCCATGTAGACCCACTAAATCTCAATAAAGTGGAATGTCAATATGGCTGTGGCTCCACCAAGCAGTCTGGAGTGTGTCCCACTTGAACAAGAACAAGCTGTTAGATTGACACGACACAGACTCCCTCATTTCTATTGACCCCCCCCCCCCAAAAAAAAGAAAAAAAAACTTTCTTGCCTTAATTCACTCTCTATATGTCTTTGTCCTCCAATGTTACTCTCTGTCTCATCATTCAAATAACTTTCAGGATGTGCAATATATCTATTACCAACTGTGAAACTCTTTTGCCTCCCCAAATCAGTCTTTTTCCACTAATTACACATGATCTTTAAACCTGTTGATGATTTGCACACATAGGGGCGGAAAAGCAGATATAGGCTTCATAAAATGCTAGGCAGAGAAAAGGGAGGAAGGTGTGAGTTCATTATCCAGATACAATTTTTCTTTCTCACCTGTATCAGGGGAAATATCTTGATAGGGCGATAAAGAAAACAGAGAGAGGGAATATGCTCAATAGCGTTTTGGAAAGGCGCCAATTGGACTTAGCTACAAACACAATCAGGAGATCCACTGGGCTGTAAATTGGCTGGGTATAATGTTGGTGTGTGTGTTTTTGTATGTAAGCATGCGAATGTCTCAAAGAGTTGACAGGGACATTCGGAGATGCTAGCCTGGAGCTGTAAGTCTATTACCACCGAACCAGAGAAAAAAAACACATCATTTTTGGGTTGCAATACTCTTTATCTGTCCCCATGAGGCACAGTATGACATGTTTTCAACCATATGTACCTTATAAGCAGGAGTCTTGTCAAAATGAATACTATGCCAAAATCAGACAGAGGAAAAAGAAAATACACGCAACTTTGTCAGAAATGAATTATTTATTCACCCAAATGCAGCTTAATTTACCCTTATAATCAGGGAATCAGGAAGCCCAACAAGTTCTCCAATCAAAGTATCGAAAATGTTTTTTGTTTATACCTAAAATATGACCCATAGGGGCCATCTTTAAACTACCAATGGGCAGAAGGAGGGTAATATCACTCACATGACTATTTCTTCATAGGAGCTAAAGTAATTCTAAAGTGTTTTCTTGAACAAGCAACACAGTTCTTTAATGTTTCACATGGGAGCATTGGCAAACTTGCGTAAGACGAAAAACGTGCGTAGGTCGTGTGTACGTTCTTTTCTGCGCAAAGGTTGGCATTTATCAAATCCATCGTGAGCGCAGGAAAGATGAAATCGCCACGACAGGTCTGAGGCCGTGTACGCACTTTTCCATTTTGACTTGCGGTGACTGCAATACAGCAGCGTCACTAGTGCGTGCTCAGGAGTCGCAACAAATCCCTAGGTTAAAATTACAGACTTATCACTTTAAAGAAGGCCCATGTTTTATTTGACTTCAACATAAATATAAACATAAACGCAAATTAAATAAATTAAACAAGTACAACTCCGTAATTGGAAGAGTGATGGCTCATTATTCAACCGTGCACCCTCACACCGAACAGGAGAGGCGCTTTAACACTGCGCAATCGCGCACGCGTGCCACTGTGGAGAGGTGTATAGGGCTCCTAAAGCTGGATCTGTCTCTCGGCTGCCGTGGGAACCCTATCCGCCCGAAAAGGTATGCAATATTATTATTGCATGCGGGGATCTCCATAACATTGCCCAAAAAAATGGAGTGCCATTTCCAGATGTACATCCAGAGTACCCCGTACCCAGAGATCCCTACCACCAGCCTGCACAGCCAAGAGCGCTCAGGAGGAGAGAGGAACTTATTCAGCTATTCTGACTTTTGGTAAGCATTCTGTTATTCAAGGAAAAAAGAAAGGAGAACAACGATTTCTTTCAGCATTTATTCTGTGACTTCAGTGTTTCATTTATGTCTTTCAATGTACTGTCGATAGATTGCATGGTGTGTGTTAAAGCCATCATCCACTTCACGATCTCTGTTTGTCTTTCTAGGACCTCTGTGGTTAACACGGCTGGCCGGTGTGACGCTGCAGACCGGGGGGCAGAGGCAGAGGCAGACGCTTCGGATGTTGACGGGCCGCGTATTCGTTGCGCGGGTCAGGTTGCCCGGATGCCACTTCGGATTCATCTGTGAATGAAAAATATTAGTTTGATTAGGAACCTCATTTGTGTTGAAAATTAAAGCAACTGTTTTATTTAAACGTCTTGGGTGTGCAGTCATTCTTACCATTCTCGAGCTCTAGCATGGGTGCTCCGATCACGCCAGCCACCCTCTCCTCCAAGGCACTCAAATCCAAACCTGGATTTCCCCCCCCCCCCCCGTTTGTGACATGCTGCGTCGGAGAGCTGCGACCTTCTTTTTCATATCGGACCACTTCTTCCTGATCTTACTGGAGAAAAAGTAAAACATCGCTCAATTTTAGATTTAATTTAATCTGGAGTTTATCACATTTTATTGACCATCACAGTAGGGGAAAATACATAACTCGTCCGGTCTGCGATTTACATCTCCAACGCTGTTGACAGCGTTTCTTTGCCGCCTTTCGTCTATCCATGTCGCAAATTCTAGAGGTGCGGCCTCTCAACCCCCTTTTGTAGAAGGCGTGGTTAGGATCATTACGATGGATTTCAGCCACCGGATTTATCAACAGCCGCTCGGTCTTACGATGGGATTGGTGTGGTACGCATGTTCTGTAAATCTCACTTGAGCCTCTGCGTACGACGAGTTCTCCGCTCATATCTACGATGCTTTCTACGACGGCTTGATAAATGAGGGCCAATGTGTGGCGTGTGCTTTGTTGAACTGCTGTGTCATGGCTACATTTTTATTCACGCCAGCAACCTTGCTGCTGCTGCTTCGCTGCAACGCAGCAGCCAACACAACTGTTTTTTAACATAGGTATGCTTCTGGTGATGACCACAAACACAATTTTGTGTAATCCATGGTTAATGTGCCTCACAAAAATTAAAAACCTGAAATATTGAGAGCAGTAACATGCAACAGATGAAACAGAATAATTCACCACCATCATCAGAACTGGTAAGCTATATTTTTAATGTATCAGATTTTTTTGCCTATACACTGAAACTACAGTGAAAGGTGTATTGTTACTGATATGAGGCCACCCCCATGACCAACAAATGTTTTTACAGTTAAGTCACAAAATGTTATCGAAGAACACCAGGCTTATTCAGATATTATGCTGATGCCTTCGCTTGCTTTCTGATGAATGGGAAACAGTACATGTCTCAAACTGCTTATGGACCTTTTGATGTTACACTGATGGAGCTACAACAATGAAGAAAGTGAGTTTATAAAGTATGCCTCGTTTTGGAAAGACATGCGAGGCATAACTAAAGATTCGTACTTGTGCATTTTCAAAGTGAGGTACTCCTTTTTGCCATATTGTAGTGCTCTCAACACTGACGGCATAATTCACTTTCTTATATGTGTTCTGTTATCTGTTATGTTGTTGGTTCATCGTCTTTAATGTTATGATGTATTTAATAGTTGCGGTCTCTTTAAGAGATCCGGTGACGTTTCATGATAACAACTGTTCTGTTGATGCGCGAGCTGTCAGTTGGAACTGTCAGTTTTTGTCAGTTGGAACTGTCAGTTTTTGTCAGTTGGAACTGTGAGTTTTTGGTCAGTTAATAAACGCGACTCACAGAGTCTTAATGTGAGAAGTTTTCGGCTCATCTTTTCGCCTAAAGGCAACTTCCACACTGGTGACCCCGACGTTTGTTTACTGGACGTATCCAGATCGCCATGACCGCAAACGCTGTGTCTCTCAAGCTCCCCGAATTCTGGGAATCGTCTTCTTCTGCCTGGTTCGCTCAGACTGAGGCACAGTTTGCCTTGCGTAAACGGCCGACGAAACGAAATACTACTATGTGGTATCTGCTCTCGGAAGTTCTACGGCATCGAGAGTAGTGAGCCTTCTTAAACGTCCTCCTCTGACGAGAAAGTATGAAACTCTGAAAGAATACTTACTGAAAACATTCGAACTATCTGACACAGAGAGGGCTAGCAGGCTTTTCTCTCTTCAAGGGCTCGGTGACAGCAAGCCCTCAGAGCTAATGGACCGAATGCTCGATCTGCTCGGTGACAACAAGCCAGATTTCCTTTTCCTCCACCTTTTCCTGCGCCAACTGCCTGCTCATGTGAGAGCTGCTTTGGCCAACACTGCCAGCACTGATTGTAGAGAACTGGCTGCTGAGGCTGACAAGTGTTTCCTGAGCATCAAGTAATCCGGATGTTAGCCTTAGAGTGGCTCACATATAAAGAAACACACTTGGCCCACCTATGTTGAAACATATTTGGGCTAGTTTTGGCCAAAACATGGCAAATAAGAAAAGAGTAATCCGGATGTGAGCCTAAAGTGGTCCACAAATAAACTTGGCCCACCTTTGTTGTGGGTTTACTGTGAGCTGGGCAAACACATTCTTATTCCACAAAAAACTGCAAGTTTTACCTGAAGAGAAGTTAGACTGTTTTTTTTTTCACTACCACGCCCCCTCAGTGTGATTTGTTCCAAATTTGCGGGGGAGTTTGGAACACGACCGTTAACATTTGAATCGGTCAACGCCACTCTGATTGGCTGAGGCAGCACTTCATCGTGACCCAGCTACCTTGCAGAAGAAACTGGCCGCATTCAGCCTGCTGGGATCCACATAAAAGTTGAAGGTAAGTTCGGCTCAGCTTATTTAATTTTATGTGTGAGATGTGTTAGCTTTGTTTCTCTTAAACTATACAAACCTGCTGTGTCTACAAGTGGCATTGTACCTCTTCAGATAGGGTTAGCTGAAATTGGCTATAGTTGAAATGTAATTACTTTTCAAAACGACCATAGTGCTGTAAGCTTGATGCTGCGACCAAAATACAGCCACGAGTGAGGTTGATGCCATTTTTCAAAAAGAAACACTGCTTGTTCTATGGTCATTAGTATGAGTCTGAAGTTGTTCCCAGACCGCTGGGACTGGAGGGTTTGCTTTCTTTTGTTTTTGCGACCGAGGACTTTCGTTGTGTTAGCTTAGCATGCTATGTTATTGATGCACGTGTACGGGAACTTTTTTTCTGTTCGGTTATGATTAAGCAATATCGAAACCTTATCAAAAAACAATCCAATTGAACTGTAACTGTACAGAGATGTTGAGGACTGTTCTAAAGGAAAGGGTGTATGGTTTGTACATCTGTGGGTAACAAAACTCCTCATGCGCAGCAAAAATGAAGCTAAGTTGGGACACCTCGGGTGAAAAATAAAGAAACCACAGTACACTGATTTCACTTACTGAAATTGATTATTTAGTCTAAACATTTTCTCTAAAACTGTGGTACTAATACTGCCTTTTTTTTCTCTTTTTTTTCCCCTGAGATTACTGCTTTGACTGTCATCGGTGGGGTTGACATTAAAGATGCGGTCTGGAGAATCATGAGATACTGCTGGCCAAGCAGCTCAACTGGCGAGGCGTAAATGGAAAACGGCTTTCCACAGCCTCCAAATAAAAGATGTCATCACTGGTAAGTGTTAATTGTGTTATATTTCATTGTGATGCGTTTTATGACTGAGTTAGGGTTTTCCTTTTCTTTCATGATCCTGAGTAGTTGCTAGGGGTGCTGAAATTAATCATAATCGCTTTATCAATATGCATCAGTGTGGTAGCAGACAATATTCTATTCTGTTGCAATATAATGGCATTGATTGTTGATTAATCAATCAGTTCATCAGGTGAAGGGCAGTTTTCCTCCAATTTTAGTAATGGGCTGGTCATGGGCATGGCTAAACTGTTTGCAAACTACATTCATCATTGCTGCCCAGCTATGGGCAGGATATAGCATGGCATGCATTTCTCACCATTGTGTGTAATCTGTCTAAAACTTTACTGTTTTCTCATTTTTTAGGAACGGTCAGAAACAACCAACTAACGGCCACTGCCACTGACCAGGAGGTGGAGGCCTACATAAAAAGGTGGCTTCATCTCGCCGGAGACCGGGATGGTGGGAGGAGAGAAGGAGTTCATCACAGCACACACGTAAGTCGGCTACGATACCTATTTTGCAATATGCGATGCTGTTCGACAGCAGAAATCAAGATGAAGCTGCCAGCATGTGTGCGGGGTGTATGCAGCTCCTGAGTTTAATTTCAATATATTCCAAAATATCAAAAGCAAAAAATCACCTTTAACATAAACATGAGTTATTACTGTAACTTAAATGTTAAGGTTAAATGTGAAGTTTGTCTGAGTGTTTGAAGCTGCTTTACTCCAGTTCACATTGCCTGTTACCCAACTTCCATTGTCTGAACAGAATGAGGTTGAGCAAGCAGATATTGGGTTTAGCTTCAGATTAATTGTAATTAAAAACAGACTAGGTTTTGAAGTTTTCTAAACTTAATATAATTTCACACAGCCTTTTTTGTTTATCCTGGTTTTGTGTTTTGCAATTCACTGCCACCTTATACTGAATATACTTTACTGAATCAACTAAATTTGTTCTTTTGTGTATTTCTTAAAGGGACGGAAGACGGATTTGGATTTTTGTAGGTCGCCAACTCTTTTTTTTTTTTTCTTTTTTTTTTTGCCATTATGTTTTAAAATAAAAAAATCACACCCACTTCTCGTGTTTGGTCATTTCTTCAGTTTCCTCATCATTGACGCCAAGATGAGTCCCACTGCATGCCATCATTCAAATGGTATCTGGGGTTACCATAATGGCATGTAGCCACAAATTGAGACCATTCTGTGTTTTCATATTTGACATACTATTTTATCATGGTTGTGACTCCCCAAGTGTGCAGGTTAGTCAAGGTCATAGTGTGTAAACCAGTTCTGACCAGAATTAAAGTGTACAGTGGCCCACATCCGGTTGAGTGCTGGTTTATTTTGGCTGACATCTGGCATCGTGATGGCTTGGTTGCGGCCCACTTCTGGCAAACGTGTGCGGACCGCCCAAGTGCCATCATTCCATGCTGTATGTGGGCCGGATGAACATGTCAGCTGTGGGCCGGATACGGGCCAAAAGAGTTTTGTACAGTGGCCCACATCCGGTTGAGTGCTGGTTCATTTGGGCTGATTTTGGCTGACATCTGGCATTGTGATGGCTTGGTTGTGGCCCACTTCTGGCAAACGTGTGCGGACCGCACAAGTGCCATCATTCCATACCGTATGTGGGCCGGATGAACATGTCAGGTGTGGGCCGGATACGGGCCAAAAGAGTTTTGCTATCTGGGTGGCTAGTCAACAGCCCTGCGCAGCTGCCCTTCTTCCTGCTGGTGCTGTTGCTGTATCAGAAATATCCGATGATCACATGCTCATCGCAGCAGCAGCCCCGCGTCGGCAGCAGTCTTCAGGTGTGTGCTACTACCATGCCAGGTTTGGCCCCAAGGCCAAACGATGCCGCTCTCCATGCAGCTTCAGTGGAGCGGGAAACGCCAAGGCCGGCGCTCACTAGTGGCCGTGAGCGTCGGCCATGCTGGCGGGCTGCTCTTCATCCACGACTCCGCCGGCGATTCCTCTGCGACACAGGGGCACAGCGGAGTCTACTTCCTGCTTCACAGGTGGACGTGGTGGCTGACACCCACAGCCCCCCCATGGAAGCCGCCAATGGAAGCCCTATCCGTACATACGGCACAAGGCATGTTGAACTGTGTTTTGACGGCCAATGCTTCGGCTGGGACTTTGTGACTGCCAAAGTCGCTGTTCCCCTCTTAGGATCAGATTTTTTGTGTGCATTTGGACTGTTAGTGGACATTAAAAATCAGCGCTTGATCGACGCCGTCACTTTCTGTTCTTATGCCTGCGCGCTCAGCGACTCTGGCGCAGAACACCTCTCCAGCCTGCTCTCTGTCACGGACAGTTTCCAACGGCTGCTCGCTGAGTTTCCAGCACTCACCCAGCCCACTTTCTCCTCTTCTACAGCCAAGCACGGTGTAGAGCACCACATCGACACCACTGGCCCACCTGTGTACGCCCGTGCTCGACGCCTCGAGCCGAACAAGCTTGCCGTAGCCAAGACAGAGTTCGAGTCCATGGAGCGCCTGGGGATTGTTCGACGCTCCAACAGTCCTTGGGCCTCTCCCCTACACCTCGTCCCCAAACCAGGGGGGGGCTGGCGTCCTTGCGGGGACTACCGACGGCTCAACGACGCGACAACGCCTGACCGCTACCCAGTGCCGCACATCCAGGATTTTTCAGCGAACCTGGCTGGTAAGGTCATGTTTTCGAAGGTGGACCTGATCAGAGGATACCATCAAGTGCCCGTACACCCTCGCGACATTCCAAAAACAGCTGTAATCACACCGTTTGGTTTGTTTGAGTTCCTGCGCACACCATTTGGGCTCAAAAATGCTGCTCAAACATTCCAGCGGCTCATGGACTCTGTGTTACGGGATCTGCCTTTTCTGTTTGTGTACCTTGACGACATCCTCGTGGCCAGTTCATCACCTCCAGAGCACCTTTTGCACCTTCGCACTCTGTTCGAGCGACTTACCGAACACGGGCTCATCATCAATCCAGCCAAGTGCGAGTTCGGTCGGTCCACCATAGACTTTCTGGGGCACAGAGTCACGAAGGACGGGGTTGTTCCCCTTCCGTCAAAAGTGGAGGCCATCACCACTTTTCCACGCCTAGTCACTGTCAGAGCCTTACAGGAGTTCCTTGGCATGGTTAACTTTTACCACCGTTTTCTCCCCAGGGCTGCCCAAACCATGCATCCCCTGTACGAGGCTCTGAAAGGTGCCAAGCCTAAGCACACTGTGGACTGGAACCCGGAAAGAAACAAGGCTTTTGTGGACGCTAAGACAGCCCTGGCTAAGGCTGCCATGTTGGCCCATCCCGCCTCCTCTGCCCCAATCGCACTTACCACGGACGCCTCGGACTACGCGGTCGGTGCGGTTTACGAGCAGTGGGTGGATAATGCTTGGCAGCCTCTCGCCTTTTTCAGCAGACAGTTACGTCCCAGTGAACGGAAGTATAGCACTTTCGACCGGGAGCTACTTGGAGTGTACCTCGCCATCCGACACTTTCGTTCACTGCTGGAAGGACGCCAGTTCACCGTTTTTGTGGACCACAAGCCTCTGACCTTCGCCATGTCCAAAGTCACTCAGCCATGGTCCGGCAGGCAACAGCGGCAGCTGACTTACATCTCAGAGTTCACGACGGACATTGCACACCTTTCTGGGAAGCACAACCAGGTTGCAGACTGCCTCTCCCGTGCTGTTGCGGGGGCGGTCCACCTCGGTTTGGACTACGGCAGCATGGCAACGGAGCAGGCCACAGACCCGGACGTGCAGGCTTGCCGTTCATCCGCTACTGGGCTGCAGCTTCAGGATGTGGCATTCGACGACGCTGGCACCACTCTGCTTTGCGACATCTCTATGGGCTCCCCTAGGCCTGTTGTGCCTGCAAAGTGGAGGCGGCCTGTTTTCGACGCCATCCATAGCCTCTCACACCCCGGAACCAAGGCCTCACAACGGCTGATGGCAGCAAAGTTTGTGTGGCACGGACTTAAAAAGGACGTGAGGGACTGGGCGAACACCTGTGTAGAGTGCCAACGTGCCAAAGTACACCGCCACACCAAAGCGCCACTGGAACAATTTCAAGTGCCTGAACGACGTTTCGACCACGTCAACATCGACCTAGTTGGCCCACTTCCACCCTCGCAGGGTTACACTCATGTGCTCACTATGGTCGACAGGACCACACGGTGGGCAGAGGCTGTTCCACTGTCATCCATAACATCAGCGGACGTGGCACGGGCATTTATTGGCACCTGGGTGTCCCGTTTTGGCGCCCCTTCAGACATCTCCTCAGACCGTGGCGCACAGTTTACTTCCGAGCTTTGGAACGCTGTCGCAGGGAGCTTGGGAGTTAAACTCCACCGCACCACGGCCTACCACCCCCAGAGCAATGGCCTCTGTGAACGATTTCACAGGTCCATGAAAGCCTCCCTGCGTGCCAGCCTGAAGGACAGTTCCTGGGCTGACAAGCTCCCATGGGTCATGCTGGGCATCAGGACAGCGCCGAAGGAAGACCTCCAGGCCTCCTCCGCAGAGCTGGTCTATGGTCAGCCACTGCGGGTCCCCGGGGATTTCGTCCCCAGCACCACGACCCCTTGGTCAGCCACACTCCAGCGCTCCAGCCTGTTAGACAATGCCAAGCTGTTTGATCCACTTGCTACCTCCTGCCATGGTCTACCAAACTCTCACGTCCCCAGTGGCCTACAGTCTGCTGGGTATGTTTTCATTCGTGTGGATGGGCACCGCGGACCTCTCCGTCCGCCTTACGAGGGCCCTTTCCGTGTTGTGGAAACTGGGGACAAGCACTTTGTGGTGGACATTGGGGGCAAACCGGAGTGTATTTCTGTGGACCGCCTTAAACCAGCTCACCTTGATCTGGCCAGGCCAGTTGAGTTGGCGCAGCCCCCAAAACGGGGACGGCCTCTGACTAGGCCCCCCCTTTCCGTTCCTCCTGCTCCTCGACCATGCCGCAGGGGAGCCCCACAGACAGCCACTGAGGGGGCGGTTCCGCACTCTCAAATTCGGCGGAGCCGCACTGGACGTTTGATTCGCCCCCCCACGCCGTTGATATTTTTTTATCAGGTTTTCTGTTAGAGTGAATTCTGGGGGGGCATGTGTAGTGCTCTCAACACTGACGGCATAATTCACTTTCTTATATGTGTTCTGTTATCTGTTATGTTGTTGGTTCATCGTCTTTAATGTTATGATGTATTTAATAGTTGCGGTCTCTTTAAGAGATCCGGTGACGTTTCATGATAACAACTGTTCTGTTGATGCGCGAGCTGTCAGTTGGAACTGTCAGTTTTTGTCAGTTGGAACTGTCAGTTTTTGGTCAGTTAATAAACGCGACTCACAGAGTCTTAATGTGAGAAGTTTTCGGCTCATCTTTTCGCCTAAAGGCAACTTCCACAATATATGCATTATTCTGATTGAAAGTACTTCCAAAAACTTTGTGGACTTAATGTACCAGGGGTGGATCCCTGCAAAGCCCTGGACCTACTTAACCATTGCCAATGTATAAATACATAAAGATTGATCTGCCCTTAACCCTTCAAGAAGATACTGGCTTGAAGCCACAACAAAGAGAAATGCTCCATCAACCTAGCAAGAATGAACAAATGTTTATTTTAAATAGACATATTATTATTTTTCTGACAATTTTGTGCAATTCCCTGATACCCTTGAAATGTATGAGACAGGCTTGGGTCAGAATATCATTTAGCTTCAGCATAGAAGTCCTTCTCGAACCTCTATTGAAACAACTTTCCTGAGAGGCATCTGGTATGCAATTAAATGTACTAAACGCAAATATATCGAAGCTATTCCTCCGCTCCTACCAATACGACTCTAACTCTATATGTACAAAGATAGTTACACTATAGATTTGAGAGGGAAATTGTTTAGCACTGTAGCGCTATAAACTAGCAAAACATGCTAGCAAACAATGCTTTCTCATCAACATTAATGGACCAGGCCGGAGATGTATGCAGAATAACTCATAGTAATACATGTGTACCATTGATTACTGCACTTACACATTTTGCCTTTGTTTTGGGCGGCTGTGGCTCAGTGGTTAGAGTCAGTCGTCCAATAACCAGAGAGTTGGCGGATCAATTCCCACTCTCGCCACTCAAGAAAGATTGGTGGAACTGACAGCTGGAGGGGTGTCAGTCCACCTCCTTGTCATGGCCGAGGTGGCCTTGAGCAAGGCACTGTACCCCCATGCTCCCCGGGTGCTTTGAATGGCTGCCCACTTCTCCAGGTTGGCATCTGTCTCTGAGTGTGCGACCCTGTGCATGTGTGTTAACAGCTGCCAACCTGGATGGGTTAAAAGCGGAGGACAAATTTTGTGTGTATGCATGACCAATACATTTATTCTTAATCTTAAAATAATTGTACTTGAAGACCTACATCTTGTTCAGAAACATACCAGTAATGCACTGTTAATACACTGAGAGAGGCATCTGGTGTTGAATGTAGAAAGTGAGAGTGATTAGAGGACTGGTGTTGTGTTAAAAACACACCTTATCCACAAAGCCGCAGGTTGTCCAAATTACAGAAATGAACTATTCAACTCCTAAGAGATTGGCATACTTTGTTACCTATGCTGTTAGCAATAACTACTGCTAAATAGAAAATTTAACAAACACACAAACAAATAAATAAATAAATAAGTCCTTAGAAATGATTTCATTACTCACAAGTCCCTCATCTAAAGTTCAGGAACTGTTCCCTATCCGTGGCACATTTTCTTTGCAAGTCCAGCGTTGCTAATACACTCAGATGAAAAGTGGTTGCTGCTCATACAGTCTTTTGCTAACTCTTGCTGGTTCATTACCCAAATTAATTCATTAACCAAATATGTTTTTTTCCATTTGGCTCTTATATCCACTTGAGCTCCTCTGAAGCTGATGTAGATGTAAGATGCATGCTTCTCAGTACAGCTGATAGAACATTTCCAAGCAAAGCTGGCTTCTATGGGGACGGCTGTAGCTGGAAGAGCAGTCGCCTACCAATCGGAAGGTCGGTGGTTAGGCTCCGGCTTCCCTGGGTCACATGTCCAATCGTCCTTGGTCAAGAGACTGAACACCACGTTGCCTACCGATGCATGTATGAATGTAGTAGGAAGCACTGTGTAGCTGTATGGACTAAGATGGGCAATGTGACTGAATGGGTGAATGTGGCATGTAGTGTAAAAACGCTTTGAGTGGTCATACAAGTACAGTCCATTTACAATTTACCAAGTGGTCTAGGTCAGGGGTCGGAAACCTTAAACACTCGAAGAGCCATTTGGACCTGTTTCCCTCATTTTGAACTCCGAAAAAAAAAGACACTGGGTTGAAGTTTACTTTCAAATAAAATACTCAATTTCTATTTGTGCCCTCCTCGTATTTATGAAACAAAAAGCTGAACTTCAATTATCCACATGCAGCAAATCCACTCAGATATTTTTTGGCAAACGTTGTGTGTTTGTTCTGGAAATGTTTTAAACATTTTACTTTTTGTCTTTTGCCAATTTCTCACCACATATTAAGAATACTAGTAAACCAGTCTCGTCAGCTAGCCTGGGTGCCAGCCGAACTTAGCCCCGCCCATAAAAGTTTTGGTCGGGAAGTTCGGTCTGGCTCTGCTCAGTTGGGAAATCATTATGCCCGACCAAGAATTGGTCGGACCAATCAGATTGCCAGGGCGGGCTTTATACGATGATGGACAGATGATCAACAGGGACATTATCGACTACGTCACTAAAGAGCTGAACACGGCTGCCGCTGGAGATTCTGCCATCGAGTCTGTTCTACAGGATCTCCACATTGCATTCATTTTGAAAGACGAACAGAGGAACGCGATAAAGGCTTTTATCGATAGAAAATATGTTTTTGCCGTCCTTCCAACAACAAGTGTGTGTTGCTTAAACTACGTCACATACTATGTTGCTCTGATTGGTTGTAGGTCTATCCAATTGAGCGAAGAGGCATTTTTTCTCCTGGTTCGGTTGAAACACGCCCCATACCCAAATCTCTATTGAGCGGTATCAGACTCACATTCTGACTAGAATCGTGAGTATGACGTAGTCAGGCTACTCGTCAGCAGTGAAAGCAAATGAATCTGCCCACGTATCATTAAACGTTCTGTTGTCTTCAGAAACTTTTTTTTTCTTGGATTTATCATGGTTGGCCTACCTCTTTCATCCTTATGCTGCGGCTCCGTGTGGCTTGGGAAAATAAATTAAAAAGTATCCAAATGAAGTGTATTTTATTTGTGTTAGTTATTTTTAAAAAAAAATGTTTTATTGTAGTTCTAAATTGGAAGATTATTGTGATCTTGAAATATTAAAATTAAATTATGTTTTATTATTTTTCATTATTTTTTGTTGCTCAAAATATGTCACACTCGCCTATTCAATCTCAGGTAGACCAAGTATGGAGAAATGAAAGAAAAGAAATATATGAAGAAAATAGAATATTTAATGATGCCTGGGCAGATTCTTTTGCATTTACTTCTGACGAGAGTGGCTTACCAGTATGCCTAATTTGTGGTGAGAAAGAAACATGCAACTCGGCGTGTTTTTTTTAAATTGTTATTCATATTTTTAAGAGTTCAAAATGTTCAAAATGTGTTTATTACATAAATGAAATTTAATTTTCTTTGTAGCACTTCATGGAATTTGTAAGTTGTTTATACAAAGCGTAAAGGTAAAAAAAAAAAAACTCATTTTAGATGTAGAGAAAAAGTATTTGCGGCTCCTAGTGTTTTCTTTTCCGTGGAAACTGGGTCCAAATAGCTCTATGATTGTTAAAGGTTGCCGACCCCTGGTCTAGGAGGTTGAATTTGAGTGGGCAGACCTCATCTATAAAGGCTGAGCAGAGGAGGGAGAGTGAACTTGGTAAGTTTTGTAAGTTTAAATCTCAAATCTGAATGGGGTAAAATTAAAATAGCCAAGTTTGTGTGTTTTGCTCTGAGGCACAGAATCTATTTATTTATTTTTCATAATATGTCCCGTTTGAGTGACAAATCTAAGTCTTGCTAATATCAGTATGTTAGAACACATCTGAAATTCTCTAAGACTGAAATTGAGACATCCTGTGGAAAAGAGATCAAGGATGTCAGAAAACATTGCTCTGGATTTGCACCCCGCACAAACAATCTAATGATCGTAGTGGAACCTGGCATTAACTAAACAATTGGCTGTTGTTCCAGCTGATTTCATACCGCAGATGGTCAAGTCAGCCTCATTATGGTCAAGTCATTTTATTATCATAAAAAATGTGTTTGATGTTGAATCATATGGGCCTCACAACATAGTTAATTGAAAGCCTTAGATTATATAATTTTTTACTGTAATACTGTAAGCAAGCACCTAACAGACCAAGTGGAAAGTTACCTGCCTGATTTTTGTCAATAACAAATGAAATAGAAAGTAAATGAATCAGAGCAAATCCAGGTATGTTGCAAACTCACAAGTGGAACAAAATTTAAATTTTTATTGTTTTTACATTTATTACACGCACAAATATATACAGATACATATTAATATATATACATGATGCTTACGTGTGAAAGAAAGTTACATTCCGGTACATTTTTTATTTGTTACAAGAATAAATATGGTATGCATTTGCATAAAGCAAGCATATTTGTCTGCTCTTATGTTGATAAGAGTATCAACAGATATCCCTTTAAGATTAATTTAGAACACATAATCTATCTCTCTATCTATCTATATGTATATATATGTAGATAGATAGATAGAGAGATACACATGAAGATATGGAGCAAGGAAACAAAAATGTTTGCCAAGAGCATGATGAGCTCAGATTGAGGGGTTACAGTCAATATGTAGGGAGGATTTAACAACAAAAAAATAATCCACTAAAACAACAATATTTCATACTGGTGTGGAGATGTTTTATAAATCTAAGAACATAAATCAACAAATGCCCCTGAAATTGCAATGACTGACACATTTGTATTCAAACAATTCAATTCAATTCAGTTTTATTTATATAGCACCAAATCACAACAAATGTCATCTCAAGCCACTTCAATAATACAGTTCAATTCAAGCCAATTACAGTCCAATTCATTGTAATCATAATCCAATCAAATCCAATTAATTCAAGTCAAAATTAGTCCAATTCATACATACAGAGCCAATTCAAAAACAATTTCCTTGCTAAGGAAACCGACATATTGCACCAAAACTTCTCTTCGGTCTAATCCCCCGGCCTGAGCGTCCCTGAGGCGACTGTGGAGAGAAACGACTCCCTTTTAACAGGAAGAAACCTCTGGCAGAACCAGACTCAGGAAGGGTGGCCATCCGCCTCGACCAGCTAGGGTTTGAGAAGACAGAAAAGAGGGGACAACAAACACAATAACACCATTCAAAGGATACCTGTTGAGACAGGGAAACACAGGTTAATGACCACAATAATGTCAAATGATAAATTAAATGAGGGAAAAAAGAGAGCAAAGTGAGGAAAGGTGTGAGAGATGAGGGGCCCCAGCAGTCTGGGCCTATAGCAGCTTAACAATGGGATGTTGAAGGGTCACCTGAGCCATCCCTAACAATAAGCTTGTCATACATATACTCTTAAACATATACTATCATACTCTCATACATATACAACCATACTCTCATACATATACTACTATTCTCTCATACATACATAGTATCATACTCTCTTACACACACTCTCATACATACATATACTCAGTGACGTCGGAACTATTTTCTGGGGGGGGCGGGATTTTTGCTGGGAGGGTCGGGGGGAAACTCACACTTAGCCTATCAATGATTAACGAACTCGACACGTAGGCCTAATAGCCTAGGGGCCTATACATAACACATATAGGCAAACATAAACACACGCAGAATCTTAATTGTTACGAAAATGTATGAAACCAAATTAATTAATTAATCAAGCCTTTATTAAGGAACATACTGTAGCCTAATAGGCGATAACATAGGCCTACAGCATTCAGAAATATAACAGAATAATCAAGCCTTTACAAACATAGGCCTAATGGAACATTCAGAAAAATAACGGTTTACTTTGCGCTCGAAAGGGCTTTTAAACTTTTCCAAAAGTAGACCTTCTCTCCGTTGTTCTGCTGATAAATTCTTTAAGCAGGGTCGAGACATCGCATTCATCGAGAAGGTCGCTATGCGCATTCATAATGGCCAAATGAGTGAGTCTCTCCTGCTTCATAGTATTGCGCAGCCACGTTTTCAACCTGCGCAACGCCGACAACGAGCGCTCGGATGCCGCGACAGAAATGGGCAGAGCCAGACAGAGCTTTATGAGCCTCTCCGCTTCCGGCAGCATGGAGTGGGGCTGCAAGGTGTGCAGAATGGCCAATACATCCTGAATGGTTTTAACTTCTCGCCCCCTACACACGTCGCTCAGGATGTCCAGCTCAAGGCTTAGCTGCTCTCTTGAAAAGGAAGTCAGTTCAAGGGAACCCACATCAACTCGTTTCCCTTGGGCCGCCTGTAGAACTGCCTGCTCTCGCCCTGCAGCTACGCGGAGTCCCTCCTGGTCAAAGCGCCGCTCCACCTCTGTGCGCACCAAGTCCAGGGCCTCAAACAATTCCCTCTTCCACAGGCTTGGATATTCTGTAATAGTTAAATATAACAGTTAAACAACAACCAACAAATAGTTTCCATATGGGCTGCCTATTTAAGCTGGGTGGGTCAACCTTAAATTTTCAATTTAAATTCAAATTATGAATATGGTTTCTTATGAAAGTAGGCCTATACGTTATTTAGTCAGTTGATATACCGTTGTAATGAATTATTAATTGCAGGCTAATTTCGCAAATAAGCGTACATGGATGTAGTACATTATTATGAACTATGATATCGTTTTCTATGGATAGATCAAATCTGTCTGTCCACAAATGCTGGAGAGCACGCTCTGTGTGCGTATTTGTTGCATTCTTTCAACATTACAGACCGATGAGCTTTATGATTAATTTTAAAATACTGTTGGCATTATTTATTTATTTATTTATTTATTTATGTAGGCCTATTTATTTACCCTCGTTCTCCAACTCCCGTTCCTCCTCCTCCGCTGTATGGCGAAAACGCGCTGGGGTCTTGCTGGTGCGCACTGGATGAGGAGGCTTCAAGTTGTAGCGCTCTGCGTATTGTTTGGTCTTGGCCACAAGGTCAGCGAAGGTGTCATCTTGTCTGAGTGTGTTCAGTCGCTGGCAAAGAAGTTTGGCAGCTTCCATTGATCCAAGGGCTGTGACTTTGGTGCCTTGCAGTGACCGAGCCACGGATTCACATGGCGTAAACATGGTAACGCAGGCAAACAAACCAAAGACTGTGCGCGTAGTGGTGCCCTTTTTGAGCAATCCTGCCACTTTGGCACGCGTCTCCCCCTTGACAGTCCTGTCACCCTCCAAGGTCCTAAATGTCTGCAGCATCTCTCCATAGCATGCCAGCAACCGTGACAGTGCCACAACTCTGACGCACCACCGAGTTGGGCACAGGGCAAGCAGGTTGATCACTTCTCCACATCCAAAAAGAGACTGGTATAACGTTTTTCTCTTTGCTGAATCATTAATCACAACTGTGACTTCTCGAACAAAGTTCAGTGTATCGGCAACAAGGCGCTCTTCTTTTGCCACTTCTTGCAACACTAAATCCAGAGAGTGGTTTGCACAGTGGACAAACACGGAGTCAGGACATGTTTCCTTTAATCTTGCCTGCACTCCCTTGAACCTCCCTGACATGTTGCTGGCTCCATCAAAACAGTAGCCTTTCAGCTTCTCCAGCGGTAGATTTAGCCGAACAAGGACATCTTTAATGCACAGAAAAAGCATCTCGGCGGTTGTGCCTGGAGCGTTGTAAAAGCCCAGAAAGAAATTCTGGACTTCAAGATTGTTATCTGCAAATTGTATACTGCATGAGAACTGTTCTTTTCCACTGACGTCGGTGATCCCATCAGCAGTTAAGCCGAAAAAAGGACTTTCGGATGCTTTGGCTCCGATTTTCCTCTGGATGTCATGGGCAAACAGCTCCAGAATTTCATTCTGGATGCTGCCCGACATCCAATTGTCCCTCCTCTTCATTCAGTTTTGCAGGTCAGGATCAGCGCGTACCCTCTCGACCACTAGCTGCCACAACACCCCATCCCGATTTGCAGCTCCTCTCAGAGGGAGTCCCTGGCGCCCCAGGAATCTCACGCTGCTGAAAACGAGCTCCAGCATTTTCCGGGCTGTTATTTGTTCTTTAGCAGCAGCCTCAGACAAAAGCGCATTAATTGGCGTAGTTTTCAATGCAGCCAATCTTTGAGTCGCATCTAAATGCATGCGTGTTTTCTCGTGGTCTCTGATTTTCTCCTTTGCTTTTCTCCAGTTTGAAAAGCCCGTATCTTTCAAAAACGGACTGTCAGCTTCTGACCCGACCAACTTGCGCTTGACAGCTGACCTGCACACACCACACACAATGCCATCACTGGCCGCGATGTATTCCAGCCACGGCCACTCTCTGAACCAGGCGGCCTTGCAGGAACGAGTGAAGTTCTCACCACTCAACTTCTTGGCAAGAAAATTGTAATCCTGTGGTGGTTTGCATGATATTGTCTCTTCTTGGCTAGCACCGGGTGCCGGTGGTGGCGCTGGGGAGGGAGGACGAGGCCGAGGGCCGCCGGGCCCTTCGGCTGCCTGCTGCTGCTGTCCGGTTGCTGGCACACAGCCTCTGGGTGTCTCTCTCGGACGTTTAGCTGGGTCGGGCGGATTTGTAAAAAAATCTGAAATTCGTTTTTGAGACATAGTTCTAGCTGGCGTAGTTGAACTCAAATCATGTAGGCTATGCCTATGCTAAAAACAAATGAGAGCCGCGAACACAGCAAACATAAAAAAAATTCCCGCTACTTGTTTTTTTTACACATAGGCCAACGTCACAGTGAGCTTGTCAGTGAGCTGTCAGTGAGCTGTCAGATGCACAGCTGTTGCTATGAAGACCGCATCTGACAGCTCATTGAGTGTCAGATGCAGGCTGCTGTATTGAGCCAGGCAGGGTGCATATCACATCAAAAGATCTGTATTAAGAAATGTAATGTAAATGTAAGTCAGACAAATTGAGTTTAAATTCAGAATCTTTATTTTTATTTTTTTATTTTTTTAACGTAATCCTGTGATTCCTGAGGCTGACGGGAGGGGGTGCTGCCGCACCCCCCGCACCCCTAGTTCCGACGTCTATGCATATACTATACTCTTATATATACATTTACTATCATACTCTCATACATGTACTATCATACTCTCTAATGCACACTATCATACACTCATACATGTTTATTTTTATGCATTTAGCAGACGCTTTTATCCAAAGCGACTTACAAATGAGGATATAACATTACAGCTAACATCAAAGCTAACAATAAGCTACTTAGAAGGAAACCACTAGTCAGACTCTGTCAGAGATGACAGTGTAGAGATAGAGTGCAGACATAGAGGGAAGTACAGGGTACGTGCTAGGATAGGAGATGCTCTCTGAAGAGCTGGGTCTTCAAGAGTTTCTTGAAGATGGACAGGGATGCCCCTGTTCTGGTAGCTCTCGGTAGCTCATTACACCATCGTGGAATGACACATGAAAAGAGTCTGGATTGTCTTAAGCATGGTGTAGGCACTACTAGATGCCAATCCTGTGACGACTGGAGTGATCGAGTTGTGACATAAGCCTTTGCAAGAGCATTCAAGTAGATGGAAGCCTATGTAGATAGAAGACTTTGAAGACTACCCAGATAGCAAACGGACTCCGGACCGGATCCGTTCTGGATTTAGGGTAGGCTCAGGAACGGATCCGGATCGGAGTCCACTTGCACACCGGAACGGATCCGGAACAGATCCAGATCACGGTTCAGGGTCGGATCCGCCCCGGACCATATCCGGATCCACTCATTAAGTGCCACATCCGGCCCGGATCCGTTTTGGATCAGTTCATAGAACACATCATCTGGCCTGGAGCCATTTGGGATCTGTTCATAGAACACATCATCCAGCCCGGATCCGTTTCGGATCTGTTCATAGAACACATCATCCGGCCCAGAGCCGGTGGTGCAGTTGGTACCACTGTTGCAGGTGTTAGAATCCAGCCAGGGGTCTCTCTGTGTGTGGTTTGCATGTTCTCCCTGTACATGCACGGGTTCTCTCTGGGTACTTCATCTCATCTGCTATCCATTGTGCTGTACAGCTCTTCTTTCCTCCCTCATCCTCCATACCAGGACAGTAACCTCCACCAACCTCCCTGGAGATATATGGGACATTAGAGTATGATCCTTGTGATCAAATGATTGGTTGGATACAACCAATTAAGTGGAATTGAGTTCACTTAAAAGAGCTGACACTAACACCAGATTGACCAACACATCACTACAAGTGGCTAATAAGATAATGGACACAAAAAAACATGAAAAAAAATGTGATGGAAATTCTTAAATGTATTTATTAATACTCACACACTCATTTAAATGAACAATAAAAAAAAAAAAACACAAACTGGCATAACATGTGATGTGCTGTGCTTAGACATGGTCAGCAGGGTGAACCTCGTGTATACTGCGTCTCCTTGAGGTTCCCCTATCTGCTGCCAAGTTGAACCAGACATCATGTTCAGTGGAAGCACGAGCGACGGGATTTTTTCTGACAGAATCTGTAATCACAAAATGAGATTTTCAATTAAGTTATCATCATCCGCCATCATAATCACAATTTGTAATGTGACAGGATACACAAAGTGATGCACTCCAAAATAGACAATCTGTCACATACTTCAGACATAGAATTTCTAAATATAGGAATGCAGTTTAAGAGTAACAAAAATAACCTGTGTATAGTCAACTTAGATGAATGAGTGATGAGTGAATGATATAGTGACCAAAACTACCAGGGTTAACTCAAATCTACATTACCTACCGGCAATATGCTATCTGAGATAGCTAACCACGCTCGCTATGCTATATGCTATATATATATGCTATATTACAAAGTTAAAAGTTAAATCATAGAGACAGATTCACCCGCTTTCCATCTGCATAAACAAGCACATATTAACATTTTTAACAGTTTACTTACAGTGTAGTAAGTTTACTTACAGTGTACGATCTGCCAAAGGAGATGTTTCGCTGTTGCTTTCCAACTTTCAACTTCGAATGACGCTGTAACAAACAATGGTGCGGATCCGCCTAGAGTGTGCAGCGCTTCCGCTGCCCAACTCCGATTGCAGCTGAAGCCGAGGTTTGAAAAGAGCGTGTACAATGTGCGGATCCGCCTAGAGTCCGCAACAGGTCCGCTGATGAGATATAACACTGTGTGGAGGCGGGGCGAGCGGTTGATCAGGACAGCGGACCTGCCCGGCTTGAGGAGTCCCGGAGTCCACTGCTATCTGGGTAACATCAGTGACTTGAATTTGATGTGGGCAGCTATGGGTAGCCAGTGGAGTTCGATGAACAGAGGGTTGACGTGTGTTCTTTTCGGCTGATCGAAGACCAGAAGCGCCGCCGTGTTCTGGACCATCTGCAGCGGTTTCGCAGCACAGGCTGAGGAAAGCGTTGCATTAGTCAAGGCGGGAGATGGCCATAGCCTGCACCAGGAGCTGGGTGGCATGTTGGGTTAGGTATGGCCTGATCTTTCTTATGTTGAGCAATGCAAAGCGGCATGATCCAGCAACGGAAGCAACGCGATCTTTAAAGGTTAGTTGGTCATCAATCATGACACCCAAGTTTCTAGCTACCTTTCATGAAGCAAGAGATAGGGATTCAGTTTGGATGCAGATGCTGTGGTGTATGGTTAGTTTTGCTGGCAAGACAAGCAGTTCAGTTTTAGAGAGGTTTAGTTGTTCATACATATGTATGAATGATGTATGAATTACTTACTTACTCTACTGCGCCAGCTTCCACCACCAGGCCTACTGAACCCAACTGCACATCCACCTCTGCGGCAGCTTCCACCACTAGGCCTCCTGAACCCTGCCACACCTCAACCTCTGCGGCAGCTTCCACCTCCAGGCATCCTGAGCACAGCTGCACATCCACATCTATGGCAGCTCACACCAACAGGCATCCTGAGTACAGCTGCACCTCCACATCTGTGGCAGCTACCACCTCAAGGCCTCCTGAGCTCAGCTGCACCTTCACATCTGCAGCCACTCCCACCACTAGCCCTCCTCTGTCCAGCTGCACCCCCACCCCCATCTCCATGATTGATAGCAACATCACTCCAGTCGCGATCCCTTCACTACAACCTCTGTGTCTAACTATAGAGGAGGTTGGAGCCTAGCTCAGGAGACTTCAGTCAGGGAGGGCTGCAGGCCCAGATGGAGTCTGTCCAAGGCTTCTGAGGGACTGTGCTGGTCAACTAGCAGTCCCTCTTCAGAGGCTCTTCCAATATGAGTCTTCATATGGAAAAAGTCCCGGTGCTGTGGAAAACTTCTTGTCTCATACCAGTGCCCAAATTAGGGCAACCGATGGAGCTGAATGACTACAGACCGGCTTTGACATCTTATATCATGAAGACCTTGCAGTTTTCTGAGGCTCCAGTTTGCCTACCAGAAACACACAGGAGTGGAAGACGCGATTCTGTACATGTTGCATCGGGCATGGGCTTAACTGGATGTGCCTGGTTCATATGTGAGAATCATGTTCTTTGACTTTTGCAGTGCCTTCAACACCATACGGCCTCCCATATTGAAAGACGAGCTTCTAGGTATGGGTGTGGCCCCCTCCCTGACATTGTGGATTATAGACTATCTGACTGCCAAACCACAGTATGTCAGGATGGGGAGATGTGTTTCTAGAACACTGGAGTGCAGTATTGGGGCTCTGCAGGGTACTGTTTGGGCTCCTTTTCTTTTCACCCTGTACACATCGGACTTCAGGTACAACTTGGAGTCCTGTCACATACAGAAGTATTCTAATAATACATCTGTTGTGGCATGTGTGCGCGGTGAACAGGAGAGGGAGTACAGGGACCTTGTGAAGTCCTTAATGGGTGGACCAAAAAGAACTGTTTGCTCCTGAACACTACCAAAACCAAAGAGCTGGTGGTGGACTGCACCACCAATGCCAGTCAGTCTGCATTGATGGAGAGGAGATAGAGACTGTTCAGACCTGGAAATACCTGGGGGTGGTACTGGATAATACACTGGAGTGCTGCCAACAAAGAAGCAGTGTAAAGGAGGGGCAGTGTACAGGAGAGCAGTATCTTCTTCCTGAGACAGCTCAGATCCTTCAATGTCTGTAGTGATATGATGTGCATGTTTTATCACACTATCATTGTAAAACACATTGAGTTGCCTGTGGTATGAAATGCGCTATATAAATAAAGAGGCCTTGCCTTGCCTTGCCATTGAGAGTGGACTGTTCTATGCTGTTGTTTGCTCGGGGAGTTGCACTACAGACAAAAACTGTGGGTACCTGGGTGTAACCTGTTGGAAAAAAATGTTAAAATGGTAAAAACATTTAAAAAATATTATTTTTATTTCATGGAGTATTATTTTAATGCAATCCTAAAGCACAATCTTTATTTTATTCTGTATTTAATTTATTCATTTGGGTTATCCCAGAGGTCAGCTTCCAGTCAAGTAGTGGTTCTGTGAGGAGGAAGCGATTTCATTCGCTCATTCCGGAGCAGCCGGATTGCGATAGGAGAAAGCCAGCTCATGCCCGCCTCCTCGGCGCAAGTTAGTGGGATGCACAGAGATACGCATGCAGAGCGCGTGGCATGCAGTGTTGCCAGATTGGGTGGTTTCGCACCCAATTGGGCTACTTTTGATTTCATCTCGCGGGGAAAAAATGCATTGGGCGGGTATATAAAATTTGGGCTGCTTTTGCCAATATCTTGCGGTTTTTTAATATTGTGAAAACAGCACGGCAAACTCTTATTTTATGGTTTAAAAACAGTACAAATACAAAATTCAGTATAGGCATACTTCACCCGCTGGTATTATAGTCATTCAATGAAAAAAATGTGACGTCATGATGTCACATGACTCACATCAACAAACCGTTGTGCCTTGTGCGCCGATGCAGGTGCCTGAGGCAAAAACCCGCTCTCTCTCAACTCTGTTAGCAAAGCATCATGCCGAAGTGGGGGAAATATAAAAAACTTTATCAAAAAGAATGGGAGACCGACCCTGAATTGTGAAGCCCAGCGTACTACGCATGAACAATGACAGTCGTCTCAGGGAGCTTGACCTGAAATCAACCAGCCTCTACCTTTCACACCAGGACGCAGACCTGGGTTACTCATTCCAGCAGCACTTGGAGGCCAGTACATTAGCGCCAGAAGTGAAGGAAACGATTTCATCCCGGTGCCTTGACTTTCTAAAGGAAGTGCTGGTGATATATCAGATGCGCCTTCCTGCATCACTGGAAATGCTGCGCGAGCTGGAGCTGTTTTGCCCAACCACTTTTGTGTCCGCGACAAATAGGCCAGGAGTTAAAGAAGCGACACCTTGGAGAAACATCGCTTCAGCCGGCTTCGCAGGTGATCAGCCCATTGACGCATTTTGGCTGCAAGTTGAAGCATTCAAAGATGCTGGAGGAAACCAGTGTTTCAAAGAATTAGCCCTCGGTGTGATCAGACTGCTCACGTTGCCAATATCAAATGCTCACGTTGAGAGAGCTTTCTCCCAAGTGACACTACTGAAGGATGACACAAGAAACCGCATGGGATTACGCCTCCTTTCCAGCCTCATGGATGTGCGCTCTGGCCTGAGCAGAAATGGATGGACGTCCGCTGCCTTCAAACCTCCCCGGCAGTTGTTGGGGAGATTTGATTCATCCATGTATTAGCCAGCTGACCTGGCCTCAAGGAACTGTACATAGTTTTAAAAGTTCTTCAAGTCAAGTTATTCAAGTCAAGTTAAAGAATGACGTAGGGCTGTCGCGATAACCGCAAAATGCAATCACCGCGGTGCTGAGAGGACCTCCGCGGTGCGTGTCCAGGCCACCGCCACCACCGCACGCCCCCTTGCACGCGCAGAACAACTCGAGAAACTAAAAGAGTTGTTAAGACTGCACAGTAGATGCAAAGCGACTGACAGAACTGATACTCTTTTTAAGCCAGCACAGTAATAATGATGCATTGTATATTCCCCGCAAGGCAGGAGAAACACATTAACACAGCGAGGTGCCGCGTTTCTGTCGTCATCTTTGCATATAGGCACAGCACATGCACACACGTCTGCATGCTACTGTTGTGGTCTCATTCTCCCTCAGCAGCTGATATTACAAGAATATGCCTACTCAGTGTCAAAGCAATAGAAGTTAAAATAAAATGCAGTGGCCTACCTTTATCTCGGCTTTACTCCTCTGCCTAGTCCGGACACTTTATGGCTTTGAATCTTCCCTTATTATCCATGTTTAATGTTGTAAATGCGACCGTCTAATATCAACAATAAACTAGCTTCCACAGATCCACAGCTTGGTGTGCACATTTGCTGTTGGGAAATACCTGATCATTTCAACAAAACTGTGTAGATGAAACTATTTATAAATAAAAAAAAAAAACATTTAAAAAATGTGCCGTGCCAGAAATAAGCTCTAACAACTTCGCGGAAACAGTTAAAGTTCAGCTTGGGTTGGTTGGTCGGCGGCAGTCTGTTTAAAAAAACTGTATCCCGGACACGTGAGCTCAACTGCTGCACTGATCTGCTTCGTTTTTCTCCGTCATTGCTAAACGAAACTTGTGCAGGTCTGCAACAATGTTGCAGAACTGGGGTATGCGCTGCTTGATCTCCGCTATGTTGGTCTGTGAGCGAGTAAATGACAGGCAAAGCAAAGTGAAATGTCAGAATCGCTGGGGAAAAAAGACGGATTATGCGCTCGATTTTCATCTAACATTGCGTGTCGTGGAAAGTAGCCCAATGAACAAAAATGCGATATCACCGCATACCGCGCTGTTGAGCGGCTATGAGTCACCGCGGTGGGAATTCCCTCACCGCGACAGCCCTAGAACGACGCTGATTCTGCGTAAAGGTAAGATGATATTTATGTGTCATATTTACGCCATGTCATGGCAACTTTGTTAATTGCATCCACGGTTGTAATGCATTTGTAATTCAGTTACTGACTGGCTTAAAGATATCTTTTTACGCGTTGTATGCTCTTGCTCTTGCTCCTTAGCTGTCATACTGTACAGCTGTAGTGCTGTGCGTATTTCAGCCCCACTGGTGTGGAGAGTTAGCCTAGCAAGCCAGACCCGTACAGCAAAAAACTGTACAGGGGTCTAGTGACGCTGGATAGCAGTGTGGGCGGGATAAACGGCTGTCTGTCAAGTTCAACGCCACGCAATAGGATGGCGCAACAACCAATCAGAGCGATGAAGAAGTTTTACGTAGTCAACGCGACGGAATGTACATTGTGGTCAGTAGTCTATGGCCTGAAAAGCTGATTTCTCTTAAGCTCTAAACTCTGTAAACTTTAGCAACATTTGAAACATTTTCAGGCGAGAAAGTAGTCGTTTAGATCCCCAAATCTGACAAAATACCGGCTATTTACAATTTTGTTCCCACGAATTCGGCGCTGCTAAAGCTAGCCGCAGTGAGCAACGCACTTCCGGTTTGCCGTTTTGACTACTCTCGTCCCGTTAACGGAATTTGACCGTTCAAATGCCTTACCGGAGAGTTTTGTCAGCTCTGAGACGAAGATCGGCCCGCTGTCTTTGGTACATCATGCTCGCAATTGACTGGTGATTGCTCTCAGAGGTAAGTTTACTTCGTTTCCCTATAAATCTAAAGAGAGTTTTTTTTTTAACCTCTCTCTGGAACTACACACTGAAACGTCGCACCTCTGTCGTCACTAGGTAGCCCGGCCTCCGACCCCGCTCCTCACGATTTGATTGGCTCGATTAAGTTTTGATTTGGAACCTTACAAAACGACCACAAGTGACTAGACTAGCCCCGGAGCAAATTCCATTTGCGGCCGCTAGGGGCGTCTAGATTTCTAGGCTAGTGGAGAGTGACTGTTCGTGTAAATACGGTTTCCATGTCCGTAATCAAATTGCAGGTGGTTGATCTTACTGCTGTTGTGTTTATTCTTGGGCCTGGCACTGGGATACAGGAAAGTGCATTTCTTATTTTCTGTGACATGCACGGTCTGTGATAAAATAGAACTTGCCATTTGAGCTTTTGTTTCATACAGGGTTAAAAGGACGAGTCGAGATGGTAAAATCCTCAGGGATTTTTATTATTACTCCTCAAGCGACCGGAGCATAAAACATTGCAGCCATTGAAGTATAGGCCTAACTCTTGGCGCATATAACACTAGAACCACACTTTCTCCCCAACCTCCCTGCCCCCGGATAGTTCTACTAGTTCCCTACTCCAACCCAGAGCCAATGCAAAGGAGACAGGGAGCAGGGCACAGGGAAAACACAGAAAACAGTACACACAGTACATATTTGACTGCGGGCCGTTACAATACTATAAATGCGTTTAAATCCACGTTTATTCAAAAAATTAATTGTTTTCGTGTGAAAAACGTCATTGGGCGGTTTTTTGCTGAAGTGGGCGGGTTTTGGAACGTGATTGGGCGGATTTAGCTCAACCAAATCTGGCAACACTGGTGGCATGAAGAGAGCAGAGACAGGGATGTCTGGAATGATAAAAAGTTCGGAAAAAACACTGGATATTGAGCAAGAGGAGCTGTTGGAGCTGGCACCTGAGCGTCCGTTAACCACCACAAGCGACCCTGGGAACCCTACCTTTTGTTTATTCCTTTCTTTGCCGGTGAGTGCTGTGAAAAGTAGTTAGCTCTGCTCCACGTGTTAGCATTAGCTCGCGGCGCGTGCTAGCCGCCGAGCTGGAGCCTTATCTCACTGTGTAGTGTTTATTTTCCCTTGATAGAAGAGATAAATACGCGTGTACGTGTGGGAAAAGAGTATATGTGCCTGCTATTTACGTTGTGTGAGCAGAGACTGCTTGATTTATTTTTGTGTGTGTATTACTGTGCTGTTCCATTCAGGCACGAGTTAAAGGTTTGATATCAACTTAAAACAAGTTCATATTACATTATTTCACTTACCTTAAGCCAGCGTGAGTGTACTATTGAACTGTGAGTGGTTTAAAATCATTTACATGTGATTTCTGAGTGTTTATCAGTGATTTAATAATTTATTTTTCATTATAAAAGAAAACAGTGAAGTTAACATTGCATATGCTAACACTGTAAATCAGAGGTTATCTTGAAATAAGTTAACAGTGGGAAAAGTTAATTTTACATTGATATTGATTACATTGAGAAAATAAAAACTGTACAGTTAAAAGGAAAAAAGTGAATAGATTTATTTAAGCCTGTTGTGTTATGCAGGCTGGGTTTTTTGACACCCTTGGATCTTGGAGCGAGATTCTCTTCCTGACGAGGGAGAGTGGCGAGCCAACCCGTGAGACTACTTGGATCAAAGAGGACATCTCTTAGTCAACCAACGTTCTATCGGTTTGAAAGAAACTAAGAAAAACTCAAACATTAAAGGAACACTATTTTCTACTCTTGGAAAAGAGACATTTTATTTTATTTTAAGGGTGCACCCGATTCAGAGACATTTAAAGTGTGATTAAAGGCCGGCCGAAATTGTAACAGTGTTTTATGATGTGTGTTAATACATTCAAATATTGCTAAAACTTACCTCTGCGTGTTCCCTCTTAATTAATTGGTGTCCAGTTCATTAATCTACCATTTCTCCCTCACGAGTCTAGGAAAATTCTGGTCCGTGTTACTTACCTTACAGGTGGGTTACATGGGCAAACTGGTGAAAAAGGCTGGTTCTGTTGTAGGCAGAAGGATAGACCCTCTCAGTGCTGTGGTGGAGCAATGGATGAGGAGGAAATTATATTCTGTTTTGGAGAATAATAAACATCCTTTCCACAGCAGGACAGAGGAGCAGCTGCAGTGAGAGGCTCATCTCTCTGCGCTGCAGGACTGAGAGGTTCAGAAGCCCCTTTGTCCCCACAGTCATAAGGCTTTTTAACAGTGACTGCTGACATGTTCTTCTCAAATTTATTTATTTAGCAATTTAGTATTATTATTAGTAGGAGTAATAGTAATAGTAGTATTGTTGTTGTCTAATATACAATCATTGTAAATATTTCTAATTTTTTTCAGCTACTTGACTAATTTGAATTTCCCCCATGGGGGGATGAATAAAGTATTTTTCTATTCTATTCTATATACTATCATACTCTCATGCATATATTATCATACTTTCACACACACACCACCATACTTTCGTACACACACCATCATACTCTCACACATACACTATTATACTCTAGTTTCTTATAAATTATAACTAACGACTGTAATTACTCTGGTGTAGCTACAAAGGTTTGGAGGGTATTAACCCATTTAATCCTAATTTTTTTCCTGCAAAATACGTGCATGTATTTCACTCCTTAGGCCTCCCTAATACATAATATTTATGAATTTTTTCATTTCATGTTGGTTATGGTTTTGAAAATGCAGGTTTTATACTCAATTATACACAATTGTTGACGGTGACAAATTCTTCAATTTGACCGATTTACACATGTAAAAAATAAGAATAACTTTAACTGCATAGGTCTAACTTAATAGGTTAATATCCTTCTCATCCTCCAGATAGGTCACATCTGCTTCACCATTCATTAGTCTAGCAGGCAAATAGCCGGTTTCGCCTTGGTACTCTGAGCAGTCAATTACATTTTTTCAACTGTAGGAATGACTGTGATGTAGCACACATCACTTTGTGGTTCTTTTAAGTCTACAAGATCCAACATCCACTGTCTGATAGTTTTAAGCTGTGTAGAAAAAATACAAGATAAATAGAATATATGGCAAAAAACCTTTGACACCTAGCTTTGTAGCCCTATGACTGTGTAATGCTAGCGGCAACATGCTTCCATTTACTCTTATTACACATTATACATTCATCCATCCATCCATCCATTATCTTCCGCTTCTCCGGGGGTCGGGTCGCGGGGGCAGCAGCTTTAGCAGAGAAACCCAGACGTCCCTGTCCATGGCCACTTCCTCCAGCTCTTCTGGGGGGACCCCAAGGCGTTCCCAGGCCAGCCGAGAGACATAGTCTCTCCAACGTGTCCTGGGTCTTCCCCGGAGCCTCCTCCCAGTGTGACGGGCCCAGAACACCTCACCAGGAAGGCGTCCAGGAGGCATCCTAACCAGATGCCCGAGCCACCGCTCTGGCATCTGGCATACATTCATATAATTCTCATTATATATCAGTAGTAGACCATTTAAAAATATATGTACAAAATGTTTCAGTGTTATGTGTTTATTAAGGTATTTTACTTACTTTCTCTTGTACATCTTCTTCCAGTGGCACAGGCAAGAACTAAACAGACCAGAGCATGTGATCATTCACACTATTTACATTATATTGATACAATTTGGAGGAGGCAAGGCATCTTTATTTATATAGCGCATTTCATACCACAGGCAACTCAATTTGCTTTACATAAAGACAAGGCATAAAGATAAAGCATAAAGCAGCAATTAAAAAAAAAAAGAATCAAAATTAAAAACACAGTTAAAAACAATCAAAGAAGAGGGGAAAAGAAAGATATAAACTCAACCATAAGCACACCGAAAGAGAAATGTTTTTAACCTGGATTTATAAGTGCTTACAGTTGGGGCTGATTTCAGTTCTGCTGGTAGTTTGTTCCAGTTGTGTGCAGCATAACAGCTAAAAGCTGCTTCACCGTGTCTAGTTTGAACTCTGGGCTCCACTATCTGACCTGAGTTAGCAGATCTCAGAGCTCTACTGGGTTTATACTCTACTAGCATGTCATTCATGTATTCTGAACCTAAATCATTCCGTGATTCGTAGACGATTACATTACATTACACTTAGCTGACGCTTTTTATCCAAAGCGACTTACATCTATTTAGATACAGGGTATTGGTTACAGGCCCTGGAGCAATGTGGGGTTAGGTGCCTTGCTCAAGGGCACTTCAGCCATGAATAGAGGTGTAGGGAGAGGTAATGGCAGGGCTTGAACTTGCAACCCCCTGATCTTAAGTCCGCCTCCCTAACCACTAGGCCACGGCTGCCCTCGAGTAGCAGAACTTTAAAATCTATTCTGTATCTGACCGGGAGCCAATGTAAAGACTTGAGAACTGGGGTGATGTGATCTGATCTCTTTGTTCTGGTTAAAACTCGGGCTGCAGCGTTCTGAATGAGCTGCAGCTGTTTGAGACTCTTTTGGGGGAGTCCAGTCAGAAGACCGTTACAGTAGTCAAGTCTGTTGGAGATGAAAGCATGAATCAGCTTCTCCTGATCTGTTTGGGATATGAAACCCTTAATTCTGGATATGTTCTTAAATTGATAAAAGGCTAATTTGGTGACTGATTTGATATGATTGTTGAAGGTCAGGTCTGAGTCTATCAGCACGCCGAGGTTCCGGACTTGGTCTTTAGTTTCTAGAGACAGTGACTCAAGATGTTTACTGACAGCAAACCTCTTCTCTTTGTTGCCAAACACAATGACCTCAGTTTTTTCTTGATTTAACTGAAGGAAATTTTGGTTCATCCACTTTTTGACTTGCTCTAAGCAGTCGCACAATGACTCTATAGGACTGCAGTCATCTGGAGACAGTGCGAGATATATCTGTGTGTCATCTGCATAGCTGTGGTAGTTGACTTTAGAGTTCTTCAGAATTTGACCCAGAGGCAGCATGTATAGAGTGAACAGAAGGGGTCCAAGAACTGACCCCTGAGGAACTCCACATGTCATAGCCACTCGATCAGATTGATTACTTCCAATAGTCACAAAATAACTCCGCTCCTCCAAGTAGAAACTGAACCATTCTAGGACTGTCCCGCTGAGTCCTGCCCAGGTTTCCAACCTGTTCAGCAGTATACTGTGATCCACAGTGTCAAATGCAGCACTGAGACAACCTATACTTTTATTTTAAAACTTGCATTAGCAGCCCAAAGCCAAAACAACAATTGTAGAGCTTCCAGTTCGAAAAAATTACCGGCGGCAATCATTGTTGCAGATGGGATAATTGTTAATGTGAGAGATGATTTAATGAATGATTGAAAAGGAAGTTGCTGTCATCAAACAGGAAGACAATTTAAATTCTCATTCCTCGATTGGTAAAAACCCGGAAAACAAATATTTCACCCACATAAAGTACTGCCAACTATATTTGAGCTACAAAGACAAGTTAAGCAATATCTCTTTTCAGGACAATTTTACAGCAGTAAAAGTATCAGTATTTGACCATATTTCTACTCACTTTTTTTTCTTTTACAAGGTCAGTTTTTCTTTGTGAAAGTAAATCGTAGTGATGATGACATCTCTTTTTTTTTTCACTAATGCATTGAGGTGTGTTCAGAGCATTACAATGAAAACTGATTGAGCTGGACGTAACAGTGTGATTGTGGAGAGATTAGTCACATTAGTAACATTAAAATGTATGTGTCCTGGAGGCACTGCAGACATATCTTTGTTCCATGAAAAATTCATATGAAAGATCTGTAGAAATTAGACAAAGAGATCTCTAACTTCTAGAGTACCCCCAAAAATAAGAACAGGTCACCTTGAGTATGACATCAAACATTCTCAAATAACCTACTGTTTATCACTGGAAATTAATTGGCAAAGAATGGCTGCATGCTTTGGAATCAGTATGACACTGTACAGGTACATCAAATGCTGGTTGCATCACAGAATTTTCCTTCAGTTTTCGCATAGTGTCAATAGCGTCTTTATTGAATTGAATTGACTTGAATTGAATCTTTATCGTCATTGTACAACGAAATTAAAAAATGTCATCCAGTCCAAAGAAAGGAAAAAGCATATAAAACATTAATAAATAACACACACACACACAAGCATACATTCATGTGATTATTGCAACAATCCCCTAAAAAAATTGGCAGCGTTAACTGTGGTGACTGCAGTGGGATAAAAACTATTCCATAGTCTATTTGTCCTTGTTTTTAACATTTGGTACCATCTCTGTTGGGAAAAGTTTGAAGAGTGGGTTTCCAGGGTGGGAAATGTCCTTTATGATGTTGTTTGCTTTCTTGAGGCACCGGGAACTGTGTAGCTCCTCCAGTGTGGGGAGAGGGCAGCCGGCAACCTGCCGGTCTCAACAGGTAGTGTCAACCTGTGGTCTCATCCCCCCCAGAGATGAGCACAACCACTGCGGTGTCATCAGCATATTTTTGACGATGGTGTTGCTGTGGCGGTTGGAGATGCAGTCGTGGGAGTACAGGATGTAGCGTAAAGGACTCAGCACACAGCCCTGTGGGGAGCCAGTGATGAGGCTCAGGGCCGTGGATGTGTTTGGGCCCATTTTCACCCTCTGACTGCGACCAGACAGGAAACTCCTAATGCATATACAGGTGGAGTGTGGAAGACCAAAGTCCATCAGTTTCCTCAGTAGTTTATGGGGGAGGATGGTATTAAATGCAGAGCTGAAGTCCACAAAGAGCCGCCGCATGTGGGTCCCCTAATGCTCCATGTGGAACAACGCAGCATGGAGGGCTGTGGCTACTGCATCTTCCATGGATCTGTTCGCCCTGTATGCAAACTGGTGTGGGTCAAAAGTTGGTGATATGACCTCATACCAGTTTTTCAAAGCACTTAATCACTACTGGGATGAGTGCAACTGGCCGGTAGTCATTGAGACTGGTGATGTGGGGTTTCTTGGGCAGGGAGACTATGATGGAGGACTTCAGACAGGGCAGTGGACTGGATGAGGGACCGGTTGAAAATCCTGGTGAAGACTCAAGCCAGTTGGTCCACGCAGTCCTTCAGCACACGTCTGGAGATGCCATCAGGTCTGTCTTTAACCTGACAACAATTTCATATGTATGGCTGGAAATGTGCAGGGCAGAAACAGAGATTTGTGTCATCAGCAGGACACTTTACAGGCACAGACAGCAACTTCAAATTGGACCACTGACCTATACAGAAATTTCTGTTTTATTTAAAGGGTGCCTAAATTCCAAAATAATTTTTCATGTACTATCCTTATTTCTACATAATTACAACAGTATCAAAATGCTGGTTGCATAGCAGAGTTTTGCTTTAGGAAATAGGAAATAGTTCCTATTAGTTCGGTATCTGAAATCAACAACTTGCACTCTGGACATTATACCATCTGACTTTTTACAACTGTTTTTACCTCAGTTGAAAGTGATCTCCTGTAAATAGTTAACAGCTCACTGGCATCAGGCATTTTTCCAAAGTCACTAAAGACAGCTGCCATTAAGCCACTCCTAAAGAAGAGAACTCTAGACGCCTCTATGATGAACAACCACAGACCTGTCTCTAACCTCTCTTTTATATCCAAGATTATTGAGAAAGTTGTATTTATCCAGCTCAACGACTTTCTGAATGAAATTAGAAGTCTTGATAACTTTCAATAAGTCATCACAGCACTGAAACAGCTCTGGTCAAAGTGTTAAACAACATGAGGTTTAATACTGATTCTGGGGATGTTTCAGTCCTGGTTCTGTTGGACCTCAGCGCTGCGTTTGATACTGTAGATCACAGAATCCTGTTGCACAGGCTGGAAAACATGGTTGGACTTTCTGGAGCGGTCCTTAACTGATTCAGGCCCTGCTTAGAAGGCCGGAGTTATTTTGTTACAATTGGCAGCTGAGCAAGTGGCCATGACTTGTGGAGTCACGCAGGGGTCAATTCTTGGACCTCTTCTGTTTAACTTGTATATGCTCCCTTTGGGTCAGATATTGCAGAACTTTAACATCAATTATCACAGATATGCAGACAATACACAACTTTATGTGTCTCTGTCACCGGACGGCTGCAGCCCAGCAGACGTACTGTGTCAGTGTCTGGAGGAAGTAAACACCTGGGTGAGAGAGAATTTTCTACAATTAAATGAAGACAAAACTGAGATCATTCTGTTTGGGAGCAAAGAGAAGAGGGTCAGCATTGGTAAATATCTTGAGACTTGGGACCTTACAATCACTGACCAAGTTCGTAACCTCGGAGTGTTGATAGACTCAGATCTGACTTTCAGCAGCCACATCAAAGCTGTCACCAAGGCAGCTTTTTACCATCTCAGAAACATCAACAGAATTAAAGGTTTTCTCTCCCAAAAAGACCAGGAGAAACTTTCCAACAAGAGCATTAAACATCTGCAGCTCATCCAGAACGCTGCTGCTAGAGTTTTAACCAGGATTAAGAGATCTGAACACATCACACCAGTTTTAAAGTCTTTACACTGGCTTCCAGTCAGTGACAGAATAGATTTTAAAAGTCTTCTGATGGTTTACAAATCCCAGAACGGTTTAGGCCCAAAATACATCTGTGATATGTTCAGAGAATATAAACCTAGCAGAGCTCTTAGATCCAAGGACTCAGGTCAGCTGGTCCAGTCCAGAGTCCAGACTAAACATGGAGAAGCAGCATTTAGCTGTTATGCTGCAAACAAGTGGAACAAACTGCCAGTGGACATTAAACTTCCACCAAATGTAGACATTTTTAAATCCAGGTTAAAAACATTTCTTTTCTCATGTGTCTTGTGCATGAAATCTGCACGGTATCTTTTCATTTATCTAGACTGTTGCTGGTTTTTAATAATTTAAATTTTATTTTAACTATTTATTTCTTTTCATATTCTTTTATGTATTTTTAATGCTTCTTCCACTCCCCGCTGCAATGCTTTTATTTTATGTAAAGCACTTTGAATTGTTTTGTACATGAAATGTGCTATACAAATAAATTTGACTTTGACTTTGACTACTATTGATTACAGGTACCTTATTTGTCTTTTCAACATGTTTTAACTATTAGCACGGTTTGCCTACATAAAAAGGCCAGGTTTCTCTGCCACCACACGATAGAGTGACTGTTCATGTGTAGTCAAGGACACACTATTTCAGTTCTGAGGCTTTACATCTGACAACATAATAAATCTAAGACCTGGTCTTTACTAGGTCTTAAAATTATAACCTCAGATCAACAGCATATGATAGTGAACAAATAAATAAATAAATACTCTAACAAAATTCAGAATTAGTGGGTGAAGTCATCCCTTGCACCTGCCGTATGAAGGTAAGTAGCGGCCAGGTGATGCTAATCAAATTGACTTTATTAACTGCTTATCAGCAAGTGTGACCACCTTCATAAAAGTAGATATTTCAGCATTTTTTTGGACTGAAGCATTCAGGTGTGTGTTCACCCCATGGTACAATGCATAGCTAAGATTCAAAACATCTAAAAGCTCAGACTCTATAGGCCTCAATTACAATGTTAAATGTTAAAGTCCATGACAGCACAATTAAATTGAATAAGAAAAAAGGAAAAAGCCAGAATGAGTCTGACTTGTTTGAAAGGTTTGCCAGGAGAAAAAAAATCTATTTTCTCTAAAAGGAACATGCCAGTATAAAAGGTTTAAAAAATTGCATGTGACCAAATATCCTTTACACAGGTGAGACCAAAATGGAGATGTTTAACTGTAATGCAAAGTTCCCAGAAGTTTTGTGGTATGCATTATGGCCAACAGGGGATCAGCACCACTACACTATACCAACTATCATGCCAGGCGGTGAAAGGTGTGATGATGGCTTGTTTTGCAGGCACAGGACCTGGGTATTTGCTGGGTATTGAGTCAGCCACAAACTCCTCTACATTTCATAGAATTATAAAGTAAATATGACATTAAAGCTTTACTGAAAATTGATTATGGAACAGGATAATGAAGAACACCGGCAAATATACAACAAAACGACTGAAAAGAATTAAGGTGTTGCAATGTGCCCATTCAAAGTCCAAAACTCCAGGTTAAAAAGCTCAACCGCTGTCTGTTATTAGGGTTGATCTACTACTGTAGACAACAAAGCAAGGCTGCTCAATTTCTCCATTGATAAAATAAATTCACAACTCTAGAACATAAAAATTCATGTAGAATATAGCATATACTTTGTTGTCTACAGTAGTAGATCAACCCTCATCTTACTTTGAAGCTCCCAGATCAAGGAAGTGACGTCGACGCAGCTTTAGCAGCAAAGAAGCTATTAGGCTTGTGTTGATAATAATAAACTCCTGGACTATGTACAAACTTCCAAATGCATCGTTTTGTGAGTACAGACCATATTTGTACTACTGTAGAAGTTTGGTGTCATGGCATGTGATTTTAGTGTGGTAATTTTGGAGATACTGCCAGGGTCCGTTAGTGCTTGTACTAAGCTATTCGGGGTAACTCGGCTGATGTTCGGCCAAGATCGGAAAACCTTCCGGTGGGCTACTTGGCTGGATGTCACGGTTCAAATGACCCTAGGGTGAATCTACTCCGAACCATCCCTTTAACCTTCTTCCTCTTCCTGCAGCCTCCCCGGTTTTCTCCTGGATTCAGTCTCCGCTCAAAATTCTCTTTGTGTCAAATAAATACTTTCATTTGAACCTCGTCTGCTCTTGAGTCCTCATATTTTTCAGGCGGCTACAATCCAGCTGTGACAACCACAACCTTGTTTGAAGACATTATCATGGTTACCATGGTTAATCCATTTAAGATTAGATGCACTTAGATGAGCATTGTAAAATAGTTCTTTAGATATGTGTATTGAAAATATGCCATTACTGCAACTTGAAGAGAATTCATATGAGATGATTTGATCAAAGAATTATTCTGCTAACTCGTTTCTGCTTACACTTTGTAGTGAAGCACAGCAAACTTTGATCTGTAAATTGATTACACATTAATCACATATATCTCCGGTGCTCTGTGGATGAGTTTTTGTTAGTCAAATAAGCTTTTTATTGAACTACAATCACATTAATGAAATACTTTCATTATTATTCTATTATATTAACATTCCCTTCAAATTGTTGGTTGAGAGGAATAGGCTCTTGGGAAGCAGTATATGAAATAGATTTATTTGTGACTGAAAACCATGCCACAAATTATCTGACATGACAAGAGGGCTCCCACATATGAATACCTAAATCAATTTGAACATGAAAGAACTGTGCAGGTTGTAGAAGCTGGTTTTAAATTTGGAGTCATTCTTACTCATAATACAGATTTCAGAGGAAATAATTGTAAATCTGTCCGACTTGTCAAATCCTTTTCTGGCTGAATTTAATACTTCTTGAAGGGTCATACAATTATTAATCATGTGATAATACAGTGATGTTGCCTAAGTGTATACTAATTTCTCTGGCACATTCTATAATATAGTTGGTCAAATATGGCTTGGACAGAGAGAAAATACATTACATTGTTTTCTATGGCACGTTCTCACAGCTTTGTAAATAGAATAGTGAATAGAGGTTCCAAAGATCCACTGCGTGGCATGTACCACTAACAGTTTGAAAAAGAGGCTGACCTTGGGAAGTCTTATCAGTGGCTAGAAAATTCTCACCTGGGAGACAGCATGAATGTACTGATCATGGCAGTTCAAGAACAGGTGCTGAGCCAGGGTCTATCACACCAGATAGGACTCCAGGTGCAAGCTGTGCAAAGAGACAGTCCAGTACATAGTAGCAGGGAATAAGATGCAGACAGGTGCAGCATACCTAAAAGGCCGTAATCAGCTGGAATAGTTGTAGCGTTATTGGGCATTTATATATGCATCAAATATAAGGATTTATAAGACGTTCTCACTGTCTCAAATAAACCTTAAACCTCGAATTAAGGGCACCACCTTCCTATATTTTACTTGCTTTAAGTTACAGTCAGGGAGGAAAACTGTTAAAATCTTACGATCCTGGTATGTTAAATTAATAATCAATTTAATAATCAATTAATAATCAGTCTCATATCCCGCTACTTTCGTGAAGTTCTCGTTTGGTTGGACAGACATTACGTAAAGAAAGCATACGACACAATCTGTGATTATAACATATATATAGATATATGAACTATTTATTAAAATGATATGACCAAAACATGAACCTTTAAAACAAACAGGAGATGCATTGAATATGGGTGATTATATAAAACACTTAGTGAATGGAAAATAAAATATGGGGAATGGGGAGATACTGGATGTATTCAAATAGTTTAGGTTGGCTGACTTTTTGACGCTAAATACTGACATTTCGGATTAATTTATCATTCTGTGAAAGCCTCGAGACATCCATCAAACCCACTTTAAGGTGAAAACGGGTCGGTCTTACTGTGCTGAAGTTCTGTTTAGTCAGCTCGGAACACGGCAGCGGCCACGCGGGGTCCGAGGGGATTTCTCTTCCGCTCTCTGGGCCTTCCTGGTTGTGGTGGCTGACTTTAGCGGACTTCTCAGTTGCTTCTTTTCACCGGGAAACGGGAACGATGGTGCCGAGGGCTTTACTGTGGGATGATCAAATCCTCCGAGTGTCAGAGTTGGTCCGTTGCTGCTTTCTCTGATGAAGCAAACTTAATTTCACAGAAGATTAATAAAAGGTTGCTTGAGTTGGCTTTCTGGGTAGGAAAACTTCATTCTGTTCTTATCTTTGTTCGGGTCTTTCTTTCTCGTCTCCGGGGTCTCACTGGGTTCTGGAGGGCTTCCTTCCGGTCGTCCTCTGCATCGCTCATCCTCACGTCCTTCCGCTCTCTCCTGAGATTATGGGAAAACTCCCAAACTCTGGTGAGCTCTTCTTTTCTACTCAAGTCATCTCCAAAACTCTCTGAGCAGCTGTTCTCTGCTCAAATCTCCTTCTGAAACTCTGGGTTGAAACTCTTCTGGAACAAGAGCGTGTTTTTCGCGGGCTCCGGGTTTTGATTCTCGGAGGCGGGGCATGACGTAAGCTTACACTACTCTTTCAGCCAATGATGTGCCTGAACTGTGGTGAATGTCTGCCTGTGTGTCTTTGTGTAAGACGATCTTAGTCATCATTTTATGTGGGGATTTCTGGATGAGACAAAGAAATTCTATTTCTCCATTACTCCGTCTCATAGAACATTTGTCTCGGTGATTCTGAAAACACTACATCTTGTTAAGATATGCAGATTACAGATATAACATAGACTTGCAATATAAAGACATCAAAATAACACACAACGTAATTGATGATTATGACTTTCAAAATTCAGATGAATATCTATGAAATCGTGACATATGAATAGTGAACCACACAATGTTAATTTTCTGTGTTAACAATGGGGACACCAAACAAATACCAAATAGATACCGAAGGGACATCGTTAGAAGTTAATAGCTGCATATATCTTGTCCATTTTACTGAGTCCTCGGGGATTTAAATGTTCAACTAATCAACACTGCAGACCACTAGGGGGCAATGTGGTTCCATCAGGCAGGTTGGGCATTTTCCACCAAGATCAGTTCTTTGTCAATATTTAAGCCAGAATCGTACAAATTGTCTCTATATGCGTCTTGTGATCAAGCTGGAAACCTGAAAGAAATTGTATACGGTTATCAAACACATTTAATACAGTTTTAAGATTCGACTAAAAGTGAGTCTTAGTGAAGTCTTCTCAGTTCGTGTGTAGCCATCTGGTCGGTTCTCTTGTGGGAAAGGGTGTTAAAGTGTCAACTTCGATTTATGGTGAAGATAAGATAGTAAGTCTCCCACCTCTCCAACATAAAGATTCTTTGTTCATTCGAGTTTATCCCAATTTATGGCGAGCGTCTGTTGTGAGTTCGACTCCACGAAAACTTTCAAAAGGGTAGAAGGTTGTCGTAAATTAGGCAGTTTCTGTCTCTTTTTCCTTTGTGGAAAGACAATGGAGATCTGTTTTTTATCCACATACGTAAACATCCCCCGATAGGAATGTTGGTATCGTCAGAGACTGAAGGCCTCTTAATCCACACGGCACTGTGACTGCTACATAGTGTACAGAAACATCTCTACCAAGTGTGAGATTTGGAAGTCTGAAAGACAAAGTGGGAGATACTTCCAAAGGTGTTGACGAACAAAAAGCGAAGATCCTGTGGAACTTCCAGATCCAGACTGATGAACTGGCTCTGGCTAACCAAAAGCACCACACTGTGGTGCTTGTGTATACTCCTTTCCGATGCATACTGTACAGTATAATTGATTGTATATGGCTTGCAAAGAAGGAATACTCTGCATGGGAACAAAACATTAGGTTAAAACATTGAAAAAAAAAAGAAAATCAACTGATTGGAAGGAAAAAACATTGAATTCAATTTTTGCTGTTATTTGAATGGCATGCATGAAAAGCCTCAACTTTGCATTTAAGCTGTGGACACTATGACAATAGAAGAGACGCTTTTAGCTTTATGTGGCATGTGATTTTAACACAGTTCGAGTTTCCACCATGTAATATCATGTTAAGAGGTTCTGTCAGTCCACAAGAGGCAGACGCTGCATGATTGAGATCTTACATACATTTAGTCAAAATTAGAGAAGAAATTGAAGTAGTGGTCTTTGAAAACTGTTAACTGGTTTGAAAAACAATTCAGTTGTCACCATCACACATCTTGAATACATTTTTGTTAAGTTTCAAAAAGCCATCTAGCAGCAGTAAGTTTATGGCTCTTGAAATGATTAGTTAAAGAAATGATCCTTCCCACACAATTAACAGTCTGATTTTCTGTCTGTTTCATGGTTCAACTCTTACCTTTGCATTAAATATACACTTCAAGAAGATCCCAAAATTATATAAATCATTTGCTATCTCTCTCCTGCTGTGAGTGAGGGTACCACAACCTGAGAGATAAAATCCAGTGAAAAGGGTTTGGAACAGCTATTATGGCTTTTGAATGATCAAGTTCTATCAACGTCTACTCTTTACAGATTAGAAACACAACAGACACTGAGACATGACATCACAAAGAAGGGAAAGGACACAAATATTAAAACATTTAAACCTTTACATTTCGGTTAGGGGAGGACTGGCCATCTGGAGCAGCTGAAAATTTTGTGGTTTGTGCCCTAATAAAGCGACAGACGCCATGTGATCACTAGACTAGGTTTGAGAAGTGGATGGGTTTTTGGAAAGGAGCATTTACATACATGTACATGAGTGGCTATTTAACGAGTTAGCATATTCTTAACTCATAGCCAATTTACTTTGGTCTGTGAGTTTGATACTCCAGAACAGAACTGGTGAAAGTCATGGAGCACAAAAGTAAAGACATTTTTTTTTTTTTTTTAAATAAAAGCAGGGAGACAGGTGTATCAAAATATCTTGAAATAACTAACTTTTCTTTTGGTGCTGCTGCTGCTTCTGCTACTAAATGTGAAGATGACAGCATGAATGCTGGTAGCAGTGCTGGAGGTGACATGCAGGGTGAGACAAACAGCAGGGATGAGGGCAACAGTCAAAGTTAAACAGAGCAGCCAATACTTCTCTGCATCCTAAACATCTCTTCAACTCGTCTGGATTTGGTGTCTTATTCCAAGTATTGTTTGGGCTTTGAAAAGCTCAATCAGCTGCTCCCAGATGCAAACAACTTTCTAATTTGCACAGTTAGGCATCGTAACAGCTGCCACCAATGCAGCTCCATTCGAGAACAAAGGAATGGTGCCACATTAGTGAAAGAAAACCCTTTGTTAAAGAAAACACTTTAGAATGACATTTTCTCATATTTTCCAACAGCTGCTTACAGCCAGGGTACTTCACAGGATGTCATAATGGGTCTTATTTAAGGGTCTGAACAAACAACCTATATGGTTGTTTCAATAAGATGGACCTGTTGGTCTCGGCCTACATTGGCCTCTCACAATTTACAACCATGGGTTGTTGTGACACTACCACCTTTTGGACAAATGGACAAGCATGACCACACTTTTTATGGCAAGACTAAACTGCATGTTAGGAAACATGCAACACAGCATCTGACTGGAATGTCAGCTTTGTCCTTGGTAATGAAAAAGGTTTTAAGTTGTTTCAAATGCAGATCTATGCAGAAAAGTGGAGAAGAAAAGAAAGAAAAAAAAATGCTGTTGACTAAATGATTATATAAATACATTGTTGAGTTACTGATTTATTCTACTTATGGGTGTGCAACCACACAATTCCGTGCTGATATTACTCATTATATCACGATAACACTACAGTACTTTGACAATATTCCAACACAAATGAAAGACATTTTTTGTCTTTCTATTTTTAATTTGATTTTGCAAGAGGTTCAACTGTCTGATAAACACTTTTTACTGTTTTTCTTTTTGAATGACAGTCTCTCCTATAACTATCAAGATTCAGCGTGCAGGTGAGGGACACACACTCACATAAATGTGCACATGTCCACAGACAAACACACACTCAAATGAATGCCGTTTCTCAGGTAAAGGTTGTGGACTTGAAGAATGTTCTCATTACTTCTTTGTTCAACACAATCAGTATACTGCCTCTACTGTGGTAGGTGCACAATATGTGTGTGGGTGTGTGTTTGTGTGTGTTTGCATGCACATTCGGGGATAATGAGCTGGTAGCACTTTTGAAATGTGAGTTAGTAGGCTGAAAGCCAAGGTGGTGCCTAACTCTGACAACACTCTCCATTACCTTAACCCTCCTAATGCTGAGAGCACAACATAGAACTCTATTATATTTATTAGCATCTCTGACAGTCAGTTGTTGACTCATTATAGCAGATTCTGTCTGACTTGTTGCCAAAATAAACTGATGTAAAGGTCAGACAAACACATACACATGGTGTGTGTGTGTGTTTAAAAAAAAAAAAAGATGACAAAAGTATAATTCTTAAAGTGTATAATGAGCCAAATCCACTGGATCATATTCCTACTCCAGCACATCAGTTTGCAAAACTGTTGTGAAGGAAGGGTTCAGTGATTACGATGAAATGTGTTTATGCTGAGAAAATGAGAGTGGACCATATGTAGAGCACATACAATATTAGGGATTTTCATTTGATTTTATTTGATTTTCAATAGCCATATTCATAATGGTAAAATATACATTTTTAACCAGTGTGTGTTTGGATACTGTGCTTAAAATTCTAAATGTTCATAGAGTAACTCACCCACACAGACTACGAATATGAAAAGTGCCCTTCTGCTTTTGTGTTGAGAGAAAAACGGCTAGGCATGTGAGAGTAAAAGTCTGGTGGATTAAATACTTTCAGTACTGTAGGCCAAGATTAAGCCAAGAATTTGTGAAATAGGAAATGACAAACATTACCTGTACTGAAAAGCAGCCAATGGCATGTCGGCTGCATGTTGTGGGATTGTTTGTCTTTCTGTGCTGTGTTATGGCAAGTTTTCATTTGTGCTGCCGTATCTGTCTGTGTCATCTGTGTGTGTGTAAAAAGAAAGCACTGGAAGAAACAGGATATATGGAGCATGTAAAGTAGAGAATGAGAAGTAATAACAGATATACATCAAACTTATTTCTTTCAGCAGTAGCAGTCGATAAGAAACCTAGATCACAGTTCACACAGAAGAGCTAATCAAAAGGAAGACACTGCCATAGCTTTGCTGCTGATACAGAGAGATGGAGCTTCACAGAGAAGTCTTGTCATAGACATGGAGTGTGTGCAGCTACGGTATCTGGAATGCTGCTGCAATGATTCATCACCTGTTTCAGCTTATATGTTTATATTGTGATGCCTCAAAGGTTTAATATATTTCCAAATAATACTCTGCAAAAATAAATCACAACATCTGTGGTGGTGCCGTCAGTCTACCAAACACAAACAGCATATTTCTTGGTGAAGTGGAGGTAGACTACAGCGTTGATCCGATCACAGGACTAAGGAGGCAGTTCCAGGACACTGCCTCTCAGGTGCTGTGGACTTCCCAGTCACTCAAATGCTGGTAATATAGGCTCTGATAATGAAAACTGTGTTACCCACTAGACTCTGCCATGAACTGCATACTAATCAGTTCACTGAATGGAAATGACAACAGTGTCTGGTGGGTTGACACCCTGCAAGAAACTTTAGTCTTTATAGATTTTCCATCAAATGGATATCAGAGTTGGTCCTGAGGACTGAGCAAAGAGACCTGTATTTATTTGAGGCCATGATCATTAACTTAAGTGGTTCCTTGCCTCTGAATATTCCCTGACATTGATTGATGGCCTCTCTCAGTTATAGCAAAAATGTAAAAACATACAAAGTTTCAGCTCAGAGCTCTGAAACTCTCAAGTTCAAAAATGTGAACTATAATAAAGCTTAGACTGACCGTGTTGCAATTCTTACCAATATCAGATTGACCAACTGCACAGTAAGCTCAAAGACCACTGTAGAGGGGTAAAAAAAAACAAGTCAATAGTAAATTAAAGCAATAATTAAGAAAATAGACACCCCAACATAATTTTTCACTTTGTATCTTTAACTTCTCATTGTAATAAGTTCTTTAGTGTCATTTTAGTTAGGCCTATGCAATTCCACACACAACCGCTAGGGGTGCTGTCGCATTGGTGGCATAGAGAAGATTGAGCACACAAGAAGAATAAATCTTCTGGTTGAATGTGAAAGAAGCTCAACGTGTGTGTCTCGTCTTTCTCATACCACAGGTCAGTAAAACTGTGTTTTATGCATACATATTAGTTTCTTGAAAAAGTTAAAAAGGTTCTTAAATCGAATCTCAACTAATGAGTAGCAAAGTTCGTTTTGTAATTGTATTGTGTACAAAAACGGGACTTGTTCATGAAGGCTAATCGGAGCTAATGCTAGCGGGCTTCTACACATGTGTGAGCTAATGCCCCTTTTCCACCGCCAAGCTAGCCCAACTCTACTCGGTTCGATATAGCCCGACACTACACTACACGACACGGCACCAGTAACATTTTCTTTTCCACCCAAACTGTGGCCTGGAAGTGGGCGGAGTCGGCCCGTTCACCACTAACGTGACGTCGGTTTCAGGTGATTACAAAGTGTCACGCCGCGGTTAGTCAAAAGTAAACACAAGATGGAGTGTAATGTGTAATGCAGTTGACAATCCATATTGTTTAGTTAAACCAAGCTCTTTATTAAAAAAAGACAGCACAAAAGTAAACAGCAGGAGTTGTCTCAGATACAGGCGGTGACGCCAGTGTTGGTGCCGGTGGAATGCAGCAGCTGCTGCCTCAGCTGCAGATTCGGTTCTGTGTCGGTTCTGAAGCCTGCGGGATTGAAGGATCTTCGCTGACCTCAGCAACCGAACACTCATCGGTTGCACAAATCGAGTCTTAAGGGAAAAAAAAATAATAAAAAGTGTGAACATACGAAACGCATACACGTAACCGCATAGGTGAGACACTGTGCTAGCCTTCCAAAACAGCGTTGTTTGCTAGCTCACTCAGAACAACTTACATGAGACACCTGTGTAACTTTTTACACAAGTTAAAGACTGAACATGTATTTGTTACGATATAAAACATGTATTTGTTAAGATATAAGCGTTGCATCAAGGGGATAAGAACAACACTTACCATTTTCCATCGCCTCCAACAAAGACGTCGCCGAATCCACGCCGTTCTCCGGGCGGTGACCGTAAATGCCGTCCATTTGGTCAAACCACTTCCATGTCTTTCGGTTTGAGCCACTCCGGCTGTTGTGGTCCTTTACCTGCCGGTAATCACTCTTCAGCTGGTCTCGGTACTGCTGAGAATTCCGGTGATAGCCATGGCTAGCTTCTCATTTCGTGTCGCTCCGTCCAGTTCCTTCTGTATGCGGTCCTCGGCCACCACACAGAAAGGTCTGCACCTCGCTCACTGTCCATGGGTTGGCTTTCCTTCTCTGGTCTTCCATCTTCGCAATTCTGTTTATTCTCTGTTGCTCTCGCAGGTGTGTTTTCATACATGGCGGGTGATTATATAAAGCTCCCAGAGCTTCGTTGCGTGTATGACGTAATTTCACCTGACCAATCAGTGGACAGCACTGATCACGTGACGTTTTAGCACCGACTTGTACCGACTAGACCCACCTCTGAAGCAGGTACTTGCCGGGGCTCAAAATTGTAACGGGTCCCACCTTCAACCCGCAGTGGAAAAGCTCCCAATCAGGGTAGAGTGGGACCGTGTAGAGCTGTGTTGGTACAAAAATGTTCGGTGGAAAAGGGGCATAACTGAGGAGCTAGCTGAAGGACATTGTTCTGGTCTTTATTTTATTTTATATGATGTTTTTCATGGGTTGTTGAAAAACCGGATAAACCATATCGTTATGTGAATCTGTGTAAAGAGGCACATTATTAAAGAAGCATTGCACCTTTTTCAGTTCATATTGAGAGAATAGTTGTTTATGTAAGATGTGAAATATTATTTTCTTTTATGGAAAAATGGATATTGTTAAAAGCTAAGATGCTTAAATGTTAAAATATATGTTATATATTTTTATTTTGATAGTTAAATACAAAAGGTCTCAGGAAATAGGACAAGGTATTGAGTTTAAAGCACTAACTACAAAATTAATATGGTTTAGAGAAGTAAAAGCTATTTGTGAATTAATTTTGTATGTTGACAATTCATAATGCTAAATAGAGCATGTTGAAAGAAGCATTGTTTGGTTTAAAGGTATATTACAGTCAATTCTGATGTAATGAAGTTAATGGTTCTCTTCTGAAGTATGCGATACCTGAAGTATGTGATATCTGAAGTATGCTGCATATGAAGTGTGTTTATAACACAAGAAGAATAAATCTTCTGGTTGAATGTGAAAGAAGCTCAACGTGTGTGTCTCGTCTTTCTCATACCACAGTATCACACGTTGAGAGAAGATCATCTAACACATTACCCTCAGCCATCCAAGGTTGCCGGGTAACACCACCAGAAAAATAGGGTACATTTAGGGGAAATAAAATTTTTTATTTTGCTATTCATTTGATGTTCGAGTAGCCCACCTAAGTGGTGAAGGGAGGGGGCGTATTTCCAGTAGGCGCAGCCCTTGTCGCCTTTCTCCACCGCTTTGATTTGTAGCCATCTTCAGTTATGTCAGGGATCAGCAGAAACTGTCAGAAGAAAAAGCCTTATAGCCTATCAAAGTACTAAAAAGAGAGAAGATGGAGCAGTCTGACCATCTCAGACAACAACAGCAAAAAAATAATAATTAAGGTACTGCTAAATGTTTTTAATCAACAATAAAAATAAAATAGTCACAACAAGGCAAAACATTAACTTTAGTTTTCTCCAGTGAAACCGTGACTCTTAAAGAAAATTAGAGTTGGAGTGGAGAGCCACGGTAGAAGCTGATTTTAGTCCATCTCCTCTGTTTTATCAAAAAATGCAATACATTATCACAGTTCTTTTGCATTGCTTTTGCTTATGTTTCAAATTGCTTTGCAGAGCTTAGATCCAGTCTAAGAAAATTGTTCTTGTCTTTTGCATTTCACCCAGGCTGGTAAGAATTTATGCGTAATATTTATTTCTAACTTTAGTTTTACATTAAAGTAAGACATGGTGTTCAGACTTATTTTTCACAGCTAAAAACATTCTCAAGAGGTAATTTACTGACTTACAAATTATTGCATCATTGCCTTAACCACCGTCATTCACTACAGTCAGTCAGGGCCTCCTCCTTTATCTCTGTAAAATCCCACAGCTGGTCCCATTTCCTGGACAAAAAGGCATGAGCACATCACCTCTGTGTTTGCCTCGCTGCACTGGGTGAAAGTTGGATTTTCTATTAATTTTAAGATTTTACTGCTCACCTTCAAAGCCTTGAGCGCCCTCGTCCCATATACATCTGGGACTTTTTGAACTAGTATGTCCCCTCCTGTCCATTTACATGCTCAGATATTGCCCTTCTACCTATTTCCAGTTTGTGATGAGGGGAAATTGAGCCTTTTTCATTCCAGCTTATTAGAATTTCTGCTCCATAAAACGTATCTAAACTATAACAGAAAAATAAAAGAACTGCACCTGATCCATACCAAGCTAATCTTATAAAAAGTGGATCCATTTTTTTAGCCTTTCAGCCCTATGTCAATAAGTTAATAAGTTTTGTACTTCAGTTCATTTTATTCAGTTCAGTGTAAAGTACAGAAAATCCTGTAGCAGTCCCACACTCACAGTTTTATGTTTCAAGTAATGAATCTGTAGTTACTCTTTTGTGCCTTTTGGTGTTTGTATCAGTCAGTGAGAAACGACTCGTGAAGAAATTGGCAGTAATAAACTCAAACTAAATCCACCACAATAGAATCGCAGTTCAAAAATAGTCATCATCAACTGTAAAGTCCTAGAGTATGAGTTATAAAGGTAGTGCTTGTGGACAAAACATCTGTAATCAGTCTTTATTATAAAATGCCACTTTAAATAGTCGTTACACATGCACCCACGCAAACCTGGCAGGGGTTTATCAGTCAGAGTGAACTGTGTGCGAGTCAGATAGATGAACAGGGCTGTTAAGAGTTAGAATATGCAAGTTTAGTGCTTGGTGTTGTGTCAGCAATGGTCTTGAAGTCTTTTTTTCAGTAGACTACCTCGAGGTTTATTATTCAGTGTTGTCTGCTCCAGACAGCAGAAGACAGAAAGTACAGACAGACATTCATTAACATTCACAGCTGTAGGGAATTTCCTAGACAGTTGTGCGAGGTAACCTGTGAAACATCTCATTTTCCATGATAATGTTTACATTTTAGTGACTATAGTGATTCAATGCAAAACTCAACCACACTGTCCTTTAAAAGGCCATATAAATCCAACACATTTCAAACATCCAGAAATACTTCTTCGAAGCAAAGAGAGTCAGTGGTGCTCTGAAAACTGTTTCCTCTGAGAAGCAAACAAGATTGATCTCATTCCCCCCTTTTCTTTATCAGTCTGTCTCTCTATCTTTGCACCCACCTTTCCTTCTATCCATCTCTTTCTCCTCTCCCTGCCCATTTATTCTGTCCTCCCTTAATCCCTATCTCCCTATCTTTTTATTAGCATTTATCTCTCCATCTACTCTTGAATCTATCTCTCTCCCTCCTCCGTATTTCTAACCCTCAGTATTAGACGTTTGCCTTGTTTGGATACTTCCTCAGTCTCTACATTGCCTCTGTTAAATCCACAAGAGAGCATCTCATCGCCTTTTTTGGAGATCAATCTTTTGGTCCTTTCCTCAGCAAAGAGTTTAACATATTATTCCTCCCACCCAATGGAGAATGTCTGCTTTTCATGTTAAGTTAAGACAAGGAGCGAAAGGATAGCAGATTTAGGATGATTATAGGAGGAAATCCAAATAAGTGGGTATGGTGGGGATGGAACTTAATATCCTTTTATTTATTTATTTTTTGTGGTTTTGTTCAGTTGGGTTCAAAATTGGAGAAACAAGACAAAATGACACAGGTCAAGGATGACAAATATGGGACAATAATAATGTTTGATAGTCAATCTGAATGTGATTTTTTTCTTTGATACGTCCTCTTCATTTTACCCTGATTCTCATGCACTTCAGCTTGACTGTGTGAAATGTAATATTTAGAGACATAAATGCATGGCAGCCTGGAAAATTGGCTTTTATTTCTATAACATACATCACGAAAGCACAAACAGTATGTGTACTGTTCATAGTAATGAAAATCAATTATTCATGAAGAGGTCAGGTGAATCAGTGTGATCTCATCACATTGCACGTAATTGGCACACTGCTTTGGCCACATTTTGTGTGCTACGTCAAAATATTTTATGCTTTTCGCATGTCATTTTCTGCTATTAAGATGAAATGCAAAATGGTAAGGCAGTGCATGTGTGGGTTCTCTTTGGGTACTCGGGCTCCCACCCACAGTCCAAAAACATACATTTTAGGTTGAGTTTGGGATTTCTATATTGACTGAGTGTAGGTGTACACAGTTGTTTGTCTCTGTGTTGGCCTTTTGTGATTGTACGGTTTTATTAAACTAACTACTTTAATCTAATAACTCCCACCGTAAAGGGTGTTCTGAACTGATGAAACAGTGTCACACTCACGCTCAGGGCTCCGATCACTGTATTTTTCGTGGTTTATTTTCGTATAAGCATTTATGCTTTGCTATGCTGACTAGCACCTATACAGTAAACGTGCCGTTCGCCAGGTAATCAACTGAAAATAACACAAGTATAAAACAAAACCACAACATTAATTACACAGACATATTATTCACTGTATAATCCGCATACATTAACATATTTATGGTATTTAACGTAAGTTTTAATCACTTTTTATACATATATCTTAACTCACCAGATCAGCTTCACCAGTCAAAACAACGACATCCATAAAAATGAAGATCCGGCAAGTTACTACATCCGCCCCAAATAAAACGGGGGTAAATCCTAACACAAGAGGCCACTATGAAATCACCACAAATGTAACAAATGGTAGAAAATAAACCAACATGTTTGAAAAACGGGAGAACTTCACACAGTGATGGACTGATGATCTTTCAGGGTTCACCCTGCTTTTTGCCAGATGGCTGCTGGGAATATGCTCCAGAATAAAAAAATCTATATTTAATGCTTTTCTTGTGAAATTGTCTGCACTGTTTTATGTTAAATTCACCACATCAGGCTTATAGTGCCCCAAACATGCATGCAGGTATGGTCTGTGGAATGTTATGTTCACAGTCTCATACATTCTAGAATGATAAATATCAGTTCATGTGTGGAGAAAAAAAGCATTATATGTTTTTTGAGTGTAGGCATCATTTATGCATTCAGCCCTAGACTGGCTGAGGAGGTGCTTTCTTTTCGCCTCCAAGACAATCTCAGTAAGAAGCAACAAGTAGGGGGGACAGGTGGCCCCTGCCTGAACCTAAAAGCATCATTAAGTCTCGCTTGCAGATGGAAGCCTTTTACTGTGAGGCTACAGCTTTAGTAGATGCAGGCACATAAGCTTGCATGTGAATGCCAGGTGTTTTCTGTAGATTGCAAAATCAACCTGTTGCTTTCTGTCTCCACATGCAACAAAAACAAATTGTGATGTACTGTAAATGCATAAAGACAAAGAATTAAGAATGAATATCAAGTGATTCTGGCTCGTATGCTCACAAGTAATGTAAATTTCACATTTCACATGCTCTGTTTGTGAAGCATATTCCTGCCACAGCGAGGAAATAAATATGGGAACTGTATCACGCTATAGTGTGATTCATATCTGTCTCGTTATAACGAGATAGAAATCTCATTATAATGACAATGCCATCTAGGTTTTCTTGTTATAACAAGGAAGGTTGTTAAAACGTCATCACCTTCTCACGGGACGTTTGATCCTTAAAGGAACGAAGAGGGAAGATGGAGAGGGAGTTGCTTTTTGCCTTTTTAAGAATTTGAAATCTACCAGACGAATCTCCACACTGAGGACTGACAAAGTAAGTCATACAAAAGAAGCACTTAGCCTGCATGAATTACGATAAGCCTCCACAATGAAGTGAATGAAAGCTGTTTTTATCAGCTCCATTTCAACATCATCAACTCAGTCAACTACTAGCATGAATCAGCTTTAATATATGTCTAAAACCCGAAGTTGATAATGTCATTATCTCAACAGATGACCATTGCTCGGGGGATGAGTGCCTCTTGTTGGCACGGTGCACGTAGTTCTTGGCAAAAACATGCACACTCTCCATTCGCTGTCTTTTCCTTTTGCTGAGCCACTTTAATATCTCTATATATGTGTTTTCACAATCATTTTCCAAACAGCTAAGAATATGGTTCTAGGTAAAAGAAAATTGTGTGAATGGGGAATTGGATGGGTTTTCCAGGATGGTTATTTTACAAACAATAATCCTAATTTCATTGCGGTAAAGAGAGCTGGTTGGCTTTCTTAAGGCAACACAATACTGGATCAACATTTTTTCAAAATCTGAAGGATTCAGACCATTTCATCTGTGACTTCTTGGACTGGCAGCTGGTTCTTTTAACCGGTTCATTGAGGTGTGTATGAGTGTACTTAAAAGAGAGAAAATATTGTATGATAAGGATATGCTTTTGAATACGGAATATGTAGTTTTTGAACATTTTTGTTTGCTTGCCTTTCAGAAAGAGCTCCAAAATATTGCTCACTTATGGAACACCCACATCATTCGTCAGAGCAGAAATGCGATTGCTGCAAGTGCCTGACCCTACATGATGTATACCCTTTCACAGTTTTTTGGTGGACAAAATCATCTAAAACAAGTTTCTGAGTAAGCAGTGGAAACTTGCAAAGCAGAATGTCTTCAGAGAGGACCATACACATGTGGTAGGCAGTATTCTCACTCTCCTGCCTTCTGATGACAGACAACTTTCTACATGCACCAACCACGCCAGATGAAGCATTTGAATTGTACATACTTTTAAGAGCTTACATACGTACAAACCTGTGAGAGATGTGATACTGGCTTATAAAAAAACAGCTTTTTATCAACTTCTATCTACTCACACTCGCTGTCCATATTATCCTCATGTAGGTGAATGAGAAAATGTAAAATAATAATAATACATTTTATCTATAGGCGCCTTTCATAGGCACTCAAGGTCACCTTACATAAAAACAAACAATTTAAAATACATAACAAATAGATAAAAAATAAAGTTAAGTAAAACATTGCAATAGTAATCACAATGCATAGGCTAATTTAAACAGGTGAGTTTTAAGTTTGGATTTGAAATGTGGTATTGTTTGTGCGTTACGGAGATCAGGTGAAGAGAGTTCCAGAGCTGGGGAGCAGATCGACTAAATGCTCTGCTCCCCATAGTAACGAGACGGACGGGGGGAACAGTGAGATGAATAGAGGATGAGGATCTGAGGGTACGAGCAGGTATAGTAATGTGAAGAAGGTCTGAAAGATACGGAGGAGCAAGATTATGAATAGCTTTAAAGGTAAGAAGAAGTATTTTGTAGTTAATACGATATGGGATAGGAAGCCAATGAAGCTGTTGCAAAACAGGTGTGATATGATGGATTGAAGGGGTCCGCGTGATGATACGGGCAGCTGAGTTCAATAATCCATATAAAGAACTTTTCTGAGCAACTTAAGTGCACATATAGGCTGTGACATATATGAGAACTTAAACCAGACACAAACCTAGGTTCAGTCAATTTTCACTGACATTTGAAAAAGTATCAACATATTTAGAAATGAAAGTTTGAAATAACACAAATCTAAGTCTACAAATTGGTGAAAAATATATTCCTTTTGCATTGTAAAATTTATCCTGCAGTACACATAATATCCAAATTATATACAATTTATAAACACACCATTCCTCAGTATATATTAAAATATAAATTCCATTATGTCTAACAGCAAAACTCTCCTCAAGGTTTCTGTAACTGAGCATTGAGGTCAGGTAAGTTATAAATTGCAATAGTTCTGATTGGGATATGGTAAAATGAATTGAAAACTTAAGGGGAACTGATTATCCATCCATCCATTATTCATATTATTACTATATATGTATTACTATCATGTATATGCTTCATCCAATTTTAGGGTCGCAGGGGGGCTGGAGCCTATCCCATCTGTCATTGGGTAAAAGGCGGCATACACACTGGATCACACTGAATGTTAAACGTAACTGTTTGTAATGAATAATCTCTGGTGAAATTTCATAACAAAATAAAGAATTCTTCATGACCATGCCAAAAATGTTTTATTTTTTTCTTTAGAATTCTTCAACATATTCAGTAATATTACAATACAAACTTAACATAGTCAACGCATAAAAAACGCATTTTACGAGTGCTTTGAATTCTTCTTTTGGGAAAGGGTTCTTCTCTCCCTCAAGAAGTAAAAACTAACTACGCTAGAACAGATAGAAGAACTAGAGTTAGAACATCATATAGATATGTTTAAAATGCAAATACATGAATCGCAAAACTGTACATGAGAAAATCTTTTCACGTACATTAAAAACAAGAATAAACCTTTTTGTTGTGAACCAAGACATCATAGAGCTCAATCCATTTTGATCATTTACATTCAAATCAGAGTGGAATATAAAAGAAAAAAATAATGCCTGGTGAAAAGTGATATAAATTTTAAAGAAGCACACTGTAGTCATACATTGTTTATTCACGAGTCAAATGTAATATTATGTTACATAGTAAATATACCTGCACACATCAAAAGATTTTAGATTTATCAGTGCAAATGTCTTCCATTTCTGAAAAAGGTTTCAACAGCAACTTTATCCACAATCTTATGCAATGCTCATGACATTGCAGCTGTTGTTGCTCAGTATGTTGTCAAGCTCCACATGCATCTCTGGGAAGGACATGTATCTCCAAGGAAACTCCAGGACTGGACCACATTCATGTGAAACTGGTTGTCGTGCTAGTCCATCTAAAGATGTGAAAATATCTTTAATTTTACTGAAACAAAGCATATCTGAGCCAGTTGTAAATCGCGACCTCACTAATGTACTGCTGTAAGTACAGCAGACTATGGCTTTCAGCTTGTGTAGAAGGACTAGCATCCAATAACTGCAGTACCTCTCTTGTAGGCTGCATGTTCTCATACATTTCTTGATTATTTAGTAGGCTTCTAAAGGCTTGTGCAAATGTGGGTCTAACAACTTCTGACATTTTATCAAGAGCATACTTCGGCTGTTGCGTGATCAGCTTATGGGCAACATTTAAGAGTATGGCTTTCAAGTTGTCTCTTGTTCAGATAGATTTAGGAGCCATACGATCTAGTAAGTCAAGCAGTTCCTCATGCTCTTTGCCAAGAGAATCCTCCAGCAAAGCCGTGTTCACAAGATCCCTCTCTTCTGGAGTGATGTACGAGTTGAGTGACTCAAATTGGAAGTCAGGCGACACGGAGTGCTTCCCAAAAACTAGGGCCACTGTGAAAGCTGGTGCAAGACGGATAGGGAAATAGCCAATTTTTCTGAAAACCCCTAACAGCAAGCAAGTGAGCAAGCTTGGATCCTTGAACTGTGTTATCAATTCATCCATAGGCTTTGTCCTGTGAAGTTTAATGTTTACTTTAACAATTTCATTTTATCCTGAGAGCTCGACTATGCTGTGTGCTTCACTTTTTAAAGAACTCACATTGGGTGTGGGGAGCATAGAGGTGGATGCAGGCTGCTCAGTGGCACTGGATGTAGATGGCACAGTGTTGGTTGCCAGGTTAAGGGCAGTTGAAGGAATATTAAGAATCTCCTTCATAACTTGACAAAATGGACACAGCAGATACGGGATGCTATTGTGCTCCCTGCATCTTCTGTAGGTTCCTCAGTGGGAGTAGTTGTAGATCTCCCAGAGTTGTTTGAGAGAGACTGGTTGAAAGGTCTCACTAAATTGAGGGCAGTATTAATGTTTCCTGGGGTTCTCGATTCCTTCTGTTCCCTTGTGCAAAGATAGAATCTTAACATTACTATTTTGAATAAGGAATAAAGTTATCCCATTGTCACATCTTTATCTAATGCTGCATCCTCTTGATAAAGTATCAAAAGTGAAGTCCTCCAGTTTTCCTTTTTTAGATTTTCCATTTGGAAGAAATAGTTCCTTTTTACTTCGCACTTAAAATGTCAGCTTTTTTCTTTTTTTACTACTTTGGCAAATCATTTCCCCTTGTTCCACCTCCATTATTCTTGTGTTGCCACTTTCCCTTTCATGTATCCATCCCAAATAAACTTGCCTTGTCTTTCTCATTGTCAGCTTCTTATTTCTCAAATATGTTTTTGGATGTGTTTGAGTTACAGCAGGTTCTTCTTGGTCAGGATCCAAAGGGACTTTGTCAATTCAAATCTTTCTTTTGACTTTTGGCTGCCAATGTGCATTTACTGTATTTCACCTTCTCTTTGGTGCTCAGAGCAAAATCTTCAGGTGGTAATTCTGTCACTGTAGATGGGAATGTAGTTGACCAAGCTATGTCATCCATGCTAATATGTCAGTCTACAGACAAAATAAAATTATGGTTATTCCAAAGAAAAGAAATCGTAAATATAACCATTTTAAACAAAGTAAATGGCGATGTGTGCGTGTTCCTGCCAGGAGCTACGTGCACCGTACTGACAGGACACTCTCAACCCCCCCGAGTAATGGTAATCAGTCCAGATAATGACATTGTCAATTTTGGGTTTTTATTCATATTAAAACTGATTAATGACATTAGTTGACTGCTTTTATTATGTTAAAATGGGGTTGATATAAACAGTTTTCATTTACTTGCTCATGAAGGTTGATAGCAACAAGCTCTGTACTGTTTACTTGGGGTTGACACACAATAAAATGTAACTAAATGTAACTTAATGTAGTTTAACTTATCATTGTGCAGGATAAAAATATATGGTATGAATAAATTAGGCTTACAAGCGTGAAAAGAAAGTGTTAGATTTAATGCTAGGACTCGTTCCCAGTCATAAACTCTAGCAATGCAGGTACATTAGATAACATAGAATTGCTTTAAATCGATGTTAAATACATGCAGGCTAAGTGCTTCATAAATATGACTCACTTTGTCATTCATCAGTGTGGAGAGGAATTCCTCCGGTAGATTTTGACTTCTTAAAAAGGCATAAAGCGACTCCCTCTTAATCTTTCCCCTCTGTCCCTTCAAGACGAGAATCAAACATCCCACGAGAAGGTGAAGATGTTTTACTATCACAACCTTTCTCGTTAACGAGAAAACCTTCCTCGTTTAAACAATAAGTCATTCTCATAATGATATATAAATCACGTACCAATGAAGTGTAAGTGAAGATGAGTCGTAAGCCAAAAATTTGAATAATACATTGAACAATACAAAAATTTATCATTACCAACAAAATGTAAAAGTCAGTCAAATATATCTTTAGTAAGTAAGCATGGCTAGACAGAGATTATGTTCCATTTACTGGGTGTAGATGGGATGGAAATGCAGTCTCGCTACAGAAAATCCAGTCCAGAATGTAGTGGTTTCAAATTAAAAGCCTAAAAAATTTTTTTTAACTGACTACAGTCTCAAAGGCTCTTAGATTATTACCTACCTTACCTTTAGTTGGCTTTAAAAGATGACATTTCTAAATTACGTATCACATTAAAATGTCAACATGCCCCAAAACACATGTAAGGAGGTTAAAGTGAGCGGTAGCATCAATCCATTGTCAAACAGACCTGACACAACATTTTATAACATTCCTTCACTTTTCAAGTTGATGTCATTGGCAATTGTTTAGGTTAGTTCTGAAAAACACAGTTATGGTAACATGTAAAAAATTATTGAAACTAACAAAAAAAAAAAGGTTCATCAACACGTAACGTGAACATGCTCTTTACAAAAAAATAAGTAAAAATAAAATGTAACCATCTTGCAATTTTTAGGCCTTTCCGGAGACATTACATTTCTGTGTTGTGTGGAAATGTAGTTGGGATATGTTCTGCGGTGAAACTGGGCTTAATATCAAAATTTCAGGATTCAAGCAACAAAATCAGATTGTCTGCTTCGGCTTCTGTATCTTGTACTTTCCAACATGCTGTTTAAACTATATATTAAAAAAAAAAAGGTACTGTGTCAGTGCTGTCCATTTTTCATAAATGCTGTTCAAAAACTGAGATGTATTCTATGTTGTGTTGATTATACATGAGAGCTACTCAGCTTTCTAGTGCAGCATTTCAGACTCTTAATATTTTGGTTAATTGTGTTTCCATGTTGAAGCCACATGACCATTCAATGATGTGAACCACACAGGGCAAATGATGCAATCAAATCTTTAATCAGGGACTTTTGTTCCATCAAGAAATGGGAAAAAGGGGATTTTGGTCCAATCACTGAGGTTACACTGAAGGCTGAGGCCACATATATATTTTTCAAATATACGTGGATGCACATGTATCTCCATATTTTTAGCATGTCAATGCTAAAACTACTATTCTTATTAGGACTCACGCAAAGCAGAGTATTTATTCAATATTCAATGTCATTTAAAGGTCACTCCATTCACAAACAGTTTTTTTCAAGTTTGCTGCTTCACTCTCTCTTCTCTTTTTATCAAAACAAGAAGCTCTGCTTGGGTCTTTGTCAAATGAGCTTTTGCAGTTTGTTACTCATCCAAAATTCTGCATTACATATCACATAAACAAATTGTTGGACTCGTTATACGTTTAGTTCTAATTGCTATTCATGTTTTTAAAAAGTATGTTCTGATGTCTTTCACTGGAGGACGTGACTGTGATTTGTTAACTTTAGCTGGACTTGCTACATGGATAGTGACAGATAATGTTAGATTTGCATTTTTCCAAATCTTAATCAAAGCGGGAAAAACAGATTTAGTGTGCAACAATGCTGATGTACATTTGTAGTGTTGTTTCATTCAATAGATTAATCTTGTTTTTATCTTAATTGCACATACTTCTATGTACACAGCACATACAAATAACTAACAAGCTAACTGGTGGTAACTGATGCCACCAGAAAGACAGATGCTTTGGCAGTAAGTCTGTCAATTGTATAAAAGCCCTGTTGTAATGTTCCTCATGCACTTTTTAAGTAAAACTGTTGAGATGTGGGTACATCTCTTCTGTTACATCATAGCCAACAGTACATCACAAAATTAAATATATTTTACTTGCATTGGTGGAATTGTCCTTTTTTTCACCTCAAAAACCCACCATGAATACCAAAGTTTGAGCATTAAAGTCAGAAGTTTATTTTATACCTGCACCCCATTCTGTGTGATTTATAGAGGGGGTGCGGTACTTATCACCATAGTTAGTCAGAGAAGTAAGCTTTTTTAAGACGTGGTAGATGTTCTGAGATGGTCTAGTTTTAGTCATTTTGAAGGAATATTCAAACTTTCCTTTTACTCCTCTGAGGCAAGGCCTCAGAGGATTATTTTTACTTGGAGGAGTAATCGCAAGGGATGTTGAAGCTGTAGTACTAACACGACCCAAACACATTTCTAACCCTCAAACTTTTAGATTATTTGTGGTATTAAACCCTGCAAATGTTGCGCAAAACTAGGAAAAAAACAAAACAAAACACAAGACTCTGAAACATGACATAGTCCCCTTAAGACCTTCCAGGCGTTGATTTTGTTTTCAAGTTGATTTATCCTCACCTGTCTCAAATGTGGTTTGGCGTGGAGTCAACATTACCCTTTAATTTTTTTTTTTGCATTGCTAGGAGTTAGACACAGCCAGAACAGACAAGAGAAATGTCAATTCCCGTTGAAAGTGCATCAAGAAAAAGGTTCTCTTGCGTCTCGTCGGGAGGCTGGACCCACAAGCAGGAAACGATTAAACCAGGGTAAGATTAAAATCCAAAAAAGGTTTATTCCAATAGTGAAAAATAAATTCAAGCTCTGCTTGGAAAAAATGTAAACTGAAAACACCCAGCCAACGACTGGGGAGATCCAATATGGGTAACAACTAAAGAAAAACCTCTACGGGCTGCAGGTGACGCTCACGACACTGCAGACTTAAAAACAGAGGAAGGCAAAGTATTATTATTAAGCACCAAGAAAGACTGGGTAAACTAATCTTTGTAAAAACTCAATGGCTCAGACTGAACACGCGGAATTATCTGGCAGCATAGTCGAGTCCCCAGCAGCCTTTTATGGAGACGTCTGATTATCAGCAGGTATTCCAGCGTGGAGCCACCCCTCAACAACCTCCAGGTGAAACTAAATTCAGAAAGAGAGAGACAAATGAAAGGAAAATGCACAGGAGAAACATCCAGAAAAACCCAAGCACAACAGGTTCTCTGATACTGATCCAAATATGAAGTGAAAAACAATACTCCCCGAGGTTCAGCCATTAGAATGGACTCAATTTCACAGGAATTTATGGACACAATTTTACAAGTGGTGCAGATCAGTAATTATATTAATCTTTATATCTTAGGCTGAGGTGGTGATGGTCCAATGTAGAAGTGAGAAACTTTCAATGTCATATTTTTTTAATTTCATGTTATTATTGTTTTTGCTATTCAGCCTTAGCATAGGTATACTTTGTTGGACTGGAACAGTTCAGAGCATTTTAAAGATTAGCTCGAAAATATTACGATTTAAAAATGAAATAGCTACACGTCTCCCCTGAAACTATCCACAAAACCACTGTCCACTTTTCACTGGAACTACTTTTGACTAAAAAAGCCATTTTTCTTGTTTGTATATGATGTGGATCATACAAATATGTAAAAACATATACAATTGTTTCTGTTTATACAAAAACTTTGCTAAGACCATTTAGCACATGAGTAATGAAATGTTTACATCACAGTGGTGCTTGAAAGAGAAAGTACCTTCAGAGCAGAAAGAGAGCTACACACATATGTTGCATCAAGTATGAATAGATTAAATTACTAAAAAGTCTGAAGTCAACATTTAAAATGTCAGAATCAGAATCAGAATGCCTTTATTGTCATTGTACATGGTACAGCGAAATTTAAAGCCACCAAAACCGTGCAAAGAGAAAATAAAAATATAAAAAATATATAAGTATGTATAAAAAGGAAAGGGTGTAAGATGCACAGTTTTTTGTTACGGTAAATAAAATAAATAAAATATGGTGTTAGTGGTGATAGATAAATAAGGTGTAAGTAGATTCAAGTAAATGGATATATTGCACACAACAGTTTTTGGCCATAATTGTTTGAATATTGCACATGAATAGGGATTGTCCAGAGGGAAGATCAGTGTGTGTCAGAGTTTAGACTGGTTATGGTTTTAGGGAAAAAGCTGTTTTTAAGTCTGCTTGTCCTTGTCCTGATGTTCCTGTAGCGCTGCCCTGAGGGCAACAGGTCAAACAGGGCAGAGCCAGGGTGGGAGCTGTCTTTGGAGATTGCCTTGGCTCTGCTGAAGCAGCGGGAGGTGTAAATGTCCATCAGGGAGGGGAGAGGGCAGCCGATGAGCTTCTGTGTTGCCTTGATGACTCTCTGCAGCCTCCCCCTGTCAGCCCCTGTGCCGTTGAATTCAGCAGTGATAGTGTGAAACCACATTGTACATTCACCCTGATTTTAGAAAAGTTGATTTGCCCCTGCTCTGAAACAACAGTGTGAACCAACGCAAAACAAAAGTGAACAGTGAAACAGACTGTAGCAGTGGAAGCTGCATTTACCTGACAAAAGATAACCATCCATCCATCCATCCATTATCTTCCGCTGGTCCGGGGATCGGGTCGCGGGGGCAGCAGCTTGAGCAAAGAGACCCAGACGTCCCTGTCCCCGGCCACTTCCTCCAGCTCTTCTGGGGGGACCCCGAGGCGTTCCCAGGCCAGCCGAGAGACATAGTGTCTCCAACGTGTCCTGGGTCTTCCCCGGGGTCTCCTCCCAGTGGGACGAGCCCGGAACACCTCACCGGGGAGGCGTCCAGGCCACCGGGGAGGCGTCCAGAAGATAACACACAATGAAATCAGTGTGTCTTCATCAAAGAAATTTCATTCACATACTTAGATCTAAAAGAGAAAATAGACAAAGGAGGACAAAGAGATATGAGACAAAAAGTGATAAAACCGCTCGGTTTAAAGTTTGGATTAAAATTTTGTGTTCGGTTAGTAAAGTGGCGGTAAAACATCTGAAGTGTAACATGGGTGATTGTGTGTGTAAGAGAGAGAAACAGAGTCAGAGATGTTGGAACACTCACATATCTCTGCTCTCCTTACACAGTACACACCCAAACTCTTAAAAGTATCGGTCTTGTGATGTTCCACGGAAACGGGAGGAATAAAACAGGCTTTCATCTCTCCAATACACAGTGTGCCTGGTAGGCAGCTCAGTTTTAATTCAAATCTCTTGTCAAATAGTTTTTTATTAAATTTTGTGTGATTATATACACTGAAAATAATATACATGAAATGTTCTGAGAGACAGTATGTGAAACATTAGTCCAGCAAAAATCAACCATAGAGCAATTTGTTGTGTGAGCATACAATGGTGTATTGTTTTTCGTACACATAACCATACACACTCACACTAACCTCTGAGGTCAATTGAGAGTACGGTCATCAATTAACCCAACACGCATGTTTTTGGACTGTGGGAGCAAGCTGGAGTACCCGGGAGGGTACAGAAAAAACATGCAAACTTCACACACCATTGTGCAGCCTGTTACTCATCTGATCTTAAGTAATGATATGATTTAATTTCTATGGGACATCGAATAACACACTAATGAAGTGCCTCCCAAATGTGACCAAAAAACGGCTGAAATATAGCAGCAGTCAAAAGTCTGGACGCAGATGTGTTCTCAACATACTGTATTTCCTCAAACAGAAGCCGGCAGGCCTTTATTTACTTCAACGGGTTAGGGTGCCAGGCCTGTATTAGAGGCAGGCCTTTATTTCAGATTCTCCCCCACAAACTGAACGACAACAGCCACCCCCCACCGTTACAACTGACCAGGTGAGAGGGGCACTTAAAAGGCTAAAACTGAAGGCTAGTGGCCCTGATCGTGTCTGTGCCAGACTATTTAAGACCTGTGCAGAAGAGCTAGCTGAGCCACTGCAACATATATTCAATAAGAGCTTACATGCGGGTAAGGTGCCTACACAGTGGAAAACCTCATGCCTCATACCAGTCCCCAAAAAGCCACACCCCAAAGAACTGAATGACTACAGACCGGTCGCCCTCACATCACACATAATGAAGACATTTGAGCGTGTGTTGCTGCTCAACATCCTGAAACCCCAGGTTCACCAAGCACTGGACCCCTTACAATTTGCCTACCAGGAGAATGTGGGAGTAGAGGATGCTATCCTGTACCTGCTGCACAGGGTGCATTCTCACCTGGATAAAGGAGGCAGTGCTGTTAGAATCATGTTTTGTGATTTTTCCAGCGCCTTCAACACGATCCAGCCACTCCTGTTCAGAGACAAACTGCTGCAGATGGGAGTGGAGACAGGGCTGGTGACCTGGATTACAGACTACCTCACAGAACGGCCCCAGTTCGTCAGACTGGGTGACCTCACATCAGAGACTGCGGTCAGTAGCACTGGAGCTCCACAAGGAACTGTGCTCTCCCCGGTGTTGTTCACCCTGTACACCACTGACTTCACCTACAACTCTGAGACCTGCTACATGCAAAAGTTCTCGGACGACACCGCCATTGTTGCATGCATTAAGGATGGGCAGGAGGGGGAGTACAGGGGACTGGTGGAGAACTTTGCCGGATGGTGCAGGACCAACCAGCTGCAGCTGAACACCACCAAAACAAAGGAAATGGTGGTTGACTTCAGGCGAACCACCCCGCCCCTGGTGTCTGTCTCTATCGAGGGGGAGACAGTGGAGACAGTCTGCACATACAAGTACCTAGGGGTACATCTGGACAATAAACTGGACTGGTCTGCAAACTCACACACACTATACAAGAAGGGTCAGAGCAGGCTCTACTTTCTGAGGAAGCTGAGATCCTTTAATGTCTGCAACAGACTCCTGCTGATGTTCTACCAGTCTGTCATGGCCAGTGTGCTCTCCTATGCTGTGATATGCTGGACGGGTAGCATTAGGAAGAGAGATGCTGGACGCCTTGACAGGTTGGTGAGGAAGGCCGGGTCTGTTGTAGGCACAGAAATGGAGGCTCTCACTTCCACAACTCAGAAGAGGACACTGAGCAGGCTCTTCTCTATAATGGACAACCACAGTCACCCTCTGCACTCTGTGTTTGCCAACCAGAGAAGCCTGTTCAGCTACAGGTTCCGCGCCATCCCCTGCAGGACGGACAGGCTACGGAGGTCCTTTGTCCCCAGGGCAATCCAGCTGTTCAACACCACACAGAAAGAGACTGCCATAGGTGTTTGAACGGCATACCCCCCCCCCCCCCCAAATAACCAGGAACAATTTCTCTCCACCAGGACTCTTTTTACTGCTCTTCACTTTGGACAATCTATACATACTGTGTATGTGTGTGTGTGTGTGTGTGTGTGAGATCTGCCTTTTTGATGAATGTATGGAGAGTTATATGGCTGTTATATGTGCAATGTTGTGTATAGTGCCTTGTGTATATGTTTATATGTGTATATGTTTATATGTTTATATGCTACTGGAGACTTTAATTTCCTTCGGGATTAATAAATGGTACTCTACTCTCTACTCTATTTGTATAACTTGTCATATTTTTCTACACTGCCTTATTTCAGTGCCTCCAAGTGAAATCTTGAGCAGTGCAGATAAACGTGTGTGTCTTATTTTCATATACTCGTGTGTTCAGAAGTCAACCAGAAACCTCTTTATTTCTTAGTGGAGGTCCAGATCAGGATGTGTGGGAAACAACCTTCAGAGTTTGGCTGAACTGCGTTAAAAGGTTTAACTTTTGCTGTGGATTGTGAAGAGAGACTGCACTGTGTGTCCAAAAGTTGAATAAATCAAGTAGCAAACAGTCTAACTCATCAAGCTGTAACTAAACACTTAAAGGAGCACTAGGTAGCATTTTCACCTAAAATTATAGCCTTCAGGAGTTTAACAAAGGTTAAACAAGTCAAAGGTAAGCGAATGAAGCCTGTCTCGCTCCCAACAGGGGTCTGTATGCTGAAAATCCCATATGTAACTTCGGCAGGAGCGACCCGCTTCTGAAGTGTCGTGATGCGCGAGAAGAGTCGTTTGTGTTTACGGCACTTAGCTAGGTACTGTATGCTAGCTGTAGTTGTAGCTATGTGTTCGCTTGCGTTGAAGAGCCAACACCAAGCGTTTCCTATTCTGCCTTTCACAGACTGAATATGAAACGTTCGATGTTGGCACTTCCCATCTTTGTGAAATTTCTCCAAGCGTGATCTTGTTCATCTACCATAGTGATCTGCGTTTTAGATTGTGAAGAGACAGGTGATGACGGTGCTCTAATTCCTCCTGAGTTCGAGACGTAGCCTAGCTTCAGAAATACACGGACTGACCTGATTAGAATAAGAATAGCGTTTTGATCCGAACAAGAATTGTTATGTACAAATGAAAATTGATTAATTTGTGATTGTAATCGGAATAGTGTAGAGCTAGTCTGCGTTTATTGCGGCGTGTGTTGGTAGTGCCTGCGCGCATCTCTGTCTAAGATGTAACTTTTGTAAGTGTCTGCTAATACAAAGGAATCACTCCACGAATACACCATGATGAGGGAAGAATCCCATTCAAGATCAGCAACAGTCCATCCATACATCCATTATCTTCCGCTTGTCCGGGGGTCGGGTCGCGGGGACAGCAGCCTGAGCAGAGACACCCAGACGAGCTGTCCCCGGCCACTTCCTCCAGCAACAGGATTATAGCATATTATCTTGAGTTCTTTCTTCAGAAAATCTCTGATTATAGTATCTTACGTGGGCAGTCTACACTTGTGAATTAGATGACCTAACTGCACTGACTAAATAACACAATGGCAGCATTCGCCACAATGGTTAGTTAGTGGGTGTGTACAGGTGGGCATTTTTACGACAGTGTAGAATTTCAGTTTGACCAATAGAGATCGCTATACTGCCGCCAAACTACCTTGTATCCCTTTAACAGCTCCTGCAACTAATCAAATTAAAACTTTGTTGATTTTTTTAGGTAGAAATACCCCTGCTTTAGGGCTGCATGGTGGTGTGGTGGTTAGGGTTCCTGGTTTGAATCCCAGCTCGGGCCTTTCTGTGTATAGTTTGCATGTTCTCCCCGTGAATGAGTGGGTTCTCCCCAGGTAATCTGGCTTCCTCTTACCCCCCCAAAAACATGCATTTTAGGTTATTCGGTGACTCTAAATTGACCGTAGGAGTGAGTGTGAATGTGGATGGTTGTTTGTCTCTGTGTGGGCCTGTGATACACTGACGACCTGTCCCATTGACCGCTGGGACAGGCTCCAGCCCCAACCCTACAGTTGGATTAAGCAGGTATAGAAAATGCATCGATGGATGGCTGGATAGACACCCCTGTTCAAAGTGGGGCTTTTATTGTGAGGGATGTACACCACAAGTTTATTAACATATCCATAATGGTTTAGAATTAAGAAATTAAACAGAAACATTGAGAGATGCTCTTTCCTGTACAACATATTTAAAAGAGTATTGTTATCTCATTACATTGATTAGATAATAGTGGTATTGACAGTAATTTGTTGTCTTTGTCTTTTAATAACAGGTATGCTTATTTATATATATATATATATCTTTCTTCCATCCCTGTCTGTCCAGCCCAGCCAGTATTAGAGGCCAACCTTAATTTGCACTCCACCCGCCATGACAAGATACCCTGATTAATATACTTGCACACAACCATGAACATGGTATTAAATCATAGTTTAGATGACATGACTAAGGTAGACCAACAAGAGCAGGTAAAAAACTATTAATAAAAAGGCTAACATGTGGAAATTAGCTTGTTGTAGTATGAAACAAATCAGATCTGACAGAATAAAGAAGGTGAGTCCAAATTTCAAGTGACATCCTCAAAAGTTCAGTCACCTTTGGATTTAAAAGTAGAAGGGGGAACAAATGAGAAGCCATGATCCAACGAATGAAGAGGCTGACCTCCTTGCCCAAGATTTGCCCATGCTGGGCATTATATCTGAATTTGAAAATATATGTATTTATTTTTTATAATTCAACTGGAAGTCCATGAGGGGAGGCAATAATTGGGGTAAATTGGAAATTCAGGCTAGTTTTTGTTTTATTACGAGCTGCTCCATTCTGGTCTAACTTTATGATGGGTTACAGAGAACTGAGTGAGACTCATGAAAAGGAGTTACTGAACTGGGAAAGATAAAGAATGTCCATGAGTTTGGCTGAAGGTATTAGTTTCCCTCTTTATAGCCCCTTGAAAAATGTGGTTTGAAATTCAAATGTTGATTAAAGACAATACCAAGAGCTGGTCCTAATGTTGCTAGAGAAGGGGCCAAGAAAACCACTTTAACAAAAACATCAGTGCCAATCACATGGACCTTCGTTTTGTAAGAACTGAGATAGGAAAAGTTTTTAGACAGAATTAAGACAGTCATAAAGGGTGATGGAGTTGTTGAGGACACAATCCAACTAAAGTTCTTGGCTTCCTTTCCAGGTAGCCACACCCCTTTTCTCCTCACACCCTAAAACACCCTTAGAGACTGCAATCTCCAACTCTTCCTGTCAGACCTCTGAGGATGGTCCCCAATCTCTTCCTGCACATGCTATTTGATATGTTGGCAAATGTGCTTGCATTGCTTTACCTTCTCTGGCTAACACATGACTTACTGAGTATATGTTCACAGATGCCATCATGTGCCCTCAGTGGTCGTAGATCCTGCATGTATACTGTATATACTCAGACTAAAGGCTGATTTATGGTCGGAAACCAGGTCGTCTGCGTGTGTGTCGCAGTTAACGCAGACATGCCCCCCCCCTTACACAGACACTCTGGTGCACCTCCCCAAAATTGTAACTCGCCGCAGACAGTGCCGCAGACATCGCCGCAGACATCGCCGCAGGGAGGAGAGAAAGGAGGCCTCTGATTGGTCAACTCTACATCCGCTCTACACTATGCGTATTTCCGGTTTGCTAACCGGCTAATGGTGACGCTAACCGTGCTAACTGTGACTATTCTTTCGTCTCTCTGCCAGCTCCAGTAGTAGCAATATTTCTTCTATTTCTAGATCGATCAGCTGCATCTCAATCAAAGTGCGCATTCGTCCAGTCGCCATTGTTGTTGAATGACCTCCGTAACCAGAAGAGAAACACGCCACCCACCACACCCACAATCCTAGCTTGTTCGTGATTGTCCCTCTTGCGTTGTGGCGTGGGATTAACATAGCGCAGACAGCGCTTCAAAAGTAGGCATAAATCAAAAATAACTGCGTCGTGTCTGCGACAAGCTCACTGCGACACACTGCTGCGAGAGTATACACGGCCCTTAAAATGGGACGAAGCCAGAAGCAACCTGCTCCTTTCTTTTTCCCTTAAAAGCTGCTCTCATTCATGTATTTATTTTTTTATTTTTTTATGACACGGCTAAATGTGTCATAAACTGGGACTGAACAGAAAATGTGAGGTCAATTAAAGAATTCCAGATGGTTGCTCTGCTGTCATAAAATATCAATTTTATAATCACAGTGTCATCTGAAACTTGCACAACAGTAATTTTCCACAGAGAGAGAAAATGTTTTGAACCTTTTCTTACACACTCCACTGTTGTGATGTCAGACATACTTTGGTCAATACCTCAACTCCACTATTATGCATGTATACTGGGACAAGGACGAAGGTCCAGATAATGGCCCAGTCAAACTGTAATCATCACTCGACTCCACTGTATGTGACTACTGTGGTATTACCGCAGTTATATTTGCCTTGCAAAGCTTTCAATGTAATATTTGTGCATTACTGATAGTTTGATTTAGACTGTGCCCAGCCTAATGCCTAATATCCGTTTCTGAGTGCTCTAAAGGTTCCATGTTTCCATTTGTGCTCTGCAAAAAACATCTTAACATGATGACACAAGCCGAGCACCGAAAGCAGGCTTAAGACATCCAGCACTTTGCCACCCAGAAACAACTTTGTTACAGGAAAAGCTTCCTGGACAGCACCAACGCTCTGGAGACCACCTCAACTGCTGCCACGACCACTGAATGGCAGAGGCGATGGAGCACACTTGGCAGCCAGACGACTCAATGGAGGGAGAGAGGCATCACCCCCGACGGATGCCTTACTACCGGTCACGATCAACCTCGGGCTTCCTGGAAAATCCTGAATCGCCTTTGTGTCAGAGAAGGGCAGTGCAAGGCGTCTATGAAGAAGTGGAAGTAAACAAAGTCCGACTCATGTACATGTGGAGAACGCCTGAGCCGACCACTGGAAGGACCTGATATAGAAGATGGCCCAGACAAGTTATTTCAATATCAATACCACCCATCCAACTGAAAATCTGTTAATCGGCCATCCACAACTGACACATGCTACAGGATACCTTAATCATAAGATTCCTATCGCTACAGTTCCATTTTCTTCCCCAGTTTTTTTCTTCTGAACCTACACAGCCCGTTTTCAGGGACATTGCATCATGTCACAAATTCATCAGGATCCTTTGGTGTCACAACTCAGTGCAGAGGGAGACCTTTTATGTCAGTTCTCAAAATGCCAAACTGCAGTGTTTTCAGAATCATAATTCAGTGCCCTGTATCTACCACTGTAAATTAGTGTGTTACTAACAAACAGGGGTGGAAAGTAACAAATTACATTTACTCATGTTACTGTAATTAAGTACTTTTAATGAGTAATTTGTAATTTTCTGAGTAGTTTTTTTTAAATGTGTAATTTTTACTTTTACTCGAGTACATTTTGACCCAAGTACTTTTACTTTGCTACATTTGAAACCCCTCACTTTACTGAGTAAAACAAATATTGATGGTGATGGCGAGCGGAAATTTAAACAGCTGTCCCGGAACTGAAAGTAAATTGCGTGGCCTTGCCTTGCACACGCCCTTTCCATTGTTAAATAATCTGGTGTGGTTGATCTAGTAGGCTACCTGCGCTTTGGTTTAGTTTAGTTTAGTTTATTTTGTTCAACAGGGACCATGCACAATAGTCATTGTTTACAAAAGCAAAAAGATGGCTTGTGCCAGATTATAGCTAACAGCTAATTTCCTTCTGCAGTCCCTGGGCAGGTAAAACAAAATTAAAATACAGTACATATACAGATAAGAACAGTCATAGGCCATAGGTGCATACATACAACCCCCCCCACACACACACATACCCACACACACATACTTAAAAATGGCATATGGATTATGAAATGTTGATTTGAATACCATAATATTAGTGTTGACAAGACTGGTTGGTTAATATCCATTTTTCACACCCCTAGAGAAGGCCTGATAATCAGTAATACTTTTTAGGTCCCTTGGTAGACTGTTCCAAGTTTTGGTTGGAAGATGGCTGTTGCTAACCTAGACGTGGAGACTTTGGAGGAGGAAAGGTCCGAAGACGAAAAGGATACACATTCTGGAGGAGACGAAAGCCAGAAAAACCCGTCGCCAAATTTAGAAAAATTATTCGTTTTCAAACGCACGAAGGGCAATACTGTGATTATGTGCAGCGCAAGAGGTGCCTGCCAGCCAAAACGGAGCTTTCGGCTTTCAGAACATCGACTTCAAACTTACTTCTTTAATACACCTCGAAATCGATTAAAACAACTTGTACTGAATTTGATTCATGACTCATCCTTTTTTGCATTAAGAAACTGAAAGTAATTAAGTAACTTTTACTCAAATTACATTTTAAATGAAGTAATTTTGTACTTTTAATCAAGTAAATTTTGAGATGGGTAATTTTACTTTTACACTGAGTAGAATTTAGGCAAAGTAAAGATACTTTTACTTAATTACAATTTTTCAGTACTCTTTCCACCTCTGCTAACAAAGTGTTTTACTCAAATTCACCAAGTTGCTTTGATGCCTAAACTTAAAGGGGATAGAGAATCAAAATCATCTTTTTCACGTTTTTGGTGTTAGCTCTGAGTCTCCCCGCTGTGGGGAGTACACACGAAGTGCCAGCAAGTGTCAGAACCTCTGTTTCAAGTACTCCCCTTTTTTGAATATCCCCCAGAAAAAGTGCCAATCCGTTTTTGTGAAAAAGTGACGTCACTTTTTCAGCAATCGCACCCCCCCCACACCCAAATCCACAGCCACCCCGTTTCAGACACGCCCCTTCGGCGAGAAACAGGAACAGGTGAGCCTTCCAAGGCTGTGAAAGCGGACTACGATCGTTACAAAGCAATCTTCGCGATCAATGGCTTTTATTTATTTTTAAAAGCATCCCCAGTACACACAACCGCCGACTTTTTCTTTGAGCTGCGCATTTCACGGAGTACAGTTTCACAAACCTTGCACGATTCCGAGCAGGCTTCAGTCGGAATTTTGCTCAGTCGAGGGTCAGTTCCGACAGGGACAGACAGACTGCAGCGAGCTGTGCGCTCCGCTGAGAAGGTGATCGGCTGCAGCCTCCCTGCACGTCTCCAGGACTATGGGGCGAGCAGGTCGGATCACAGCTGACCCTTCTCTATTTGCACCGCTCCCCTCGGGCAGGAGGCTTCGGTCCATTCGGACCAGAATCTCCCGTCACAAAAACAGTTTTTCCCCCTTGCAGTTGGACTTATGAACACTTCATAATCACCTCATAACCCGCCCAGTCACTTTACCATCATTAAAATTGCACTAATGAAGCTGCATTGTTGTTGCTCTGTATATTGGATACTGTGTATTGTTGTACACACCTTGTACATTTTATATTCATATATTTTTATTCTTTATTTTTTGTTATTATATCCTATGTTACATGTGTGAACCTTACGCCGCAGCAAATTCCTAGTTAGTGAACACTGTTCACTAACAATGGCAATAAAACGAATTCTGATTCTTATGAGCTTTCTTTTCAGTCAGTGTATTACTCTATAGCTCTGTTTTCAGTGAGAGCAAGGGCAGCCAATCAAGCAATGGCAACCGAATAGCGCCAACACCTACCTGCATTTCATTAGCCCCTTTCACACTGCGACCCGCTATCTTAGCGGATCCAAATTGCACCTTCGACCCGCGTCGAGCAATGTGAACGCTTGGCGTGTCAGGGTGACCCGTGTCGCCTGAAGCCGAGTTCAGGGGGCGTTGCCTAGTGGCAGAGCGTCACACAAAACACATAAAATGCTGGGCGTGTACAATGACGTAGGCACAAGCCATGCGTCGGAGGTAGGGTTAAATACATCTGTCTGCATCAAATTTTTAAAACAAACGATGGCGGGACATCTTGAGATATCGTTTATGCAATTGTATATGCAGTTCATGGAGATGTTACTTTACGGTGCGTGGGAAACCGCGCTCTCCCATCTTTCTCGCCAGCCCTTCCAGCAGAGGTCCATCTTTCACCGTCCCCGAAATGTGGCGGTAAATAACGTCCTCTGCTCGGAGGCTGAGGAGCTCGCGGACCTCCTTGTCTCCCCAGTTGGCCATATTAAAAAATGTCTCCAACTTGATGTAGGCTAAAACAGAGTGAAACTTGTCCTCACCTGTCGCTGTTGTTCTGAATCAGCTGTCCATTCTGTCTTTTAAACTCCTCACGTCACTTCACGCCCACATCCGACCCGCGTCGATTGCATTCACATCAAACTCGGCTCGGCAAAAAGACTAGGGTCCGACGCGGGTCGAAAGGCGAGTCGAGTTGACGCGGCAGCCCGGGTCGGCAGTGTGAACGCAACAGCGGACACGCTAAATTCGCGAATTAAACGCGGGTTATTCGGCAGTGTGAAAGGGGCTATAATGAGGTTGCCAGATAAGCTCTGAAACGACTCCAATAAGGGCAAACGACGCATTCTAAACCCAGCATAGTAACATAGCTGTTTCAGAGAGCCTTTTAGGGAGGTTCTGAGCCATTACAGACCCAACCAATTTTTTTTGGGCTACATATCACATCACAGAACAAGGATTAATGCCCCATTCAACCATTCTCTATCACCTTTAAGCAAAAATTGAGTGAAACCACAAGTGAACTCAAAAGTTAAGAGAGAAAAAAAAAAATTCTCCCATAGTTGCCTGGAACTTGGTCATTCATTTCTAAATCCTCCTCCCCTCCAGCCCCCATGCCGGTTGTTTCTACCTAATTAGGATGCGCTGTGTTCTGGCTGCAACACATTTTTTTCAATCCCTCAAACAGAGTCATTTCACTCTGAGAGCTTTTCAGAAGCAGAGCTTATTATCTCCTTCTGTACACGTCAGCCTGACTCAGGTAAAATGGCCTTTTTCAATCTTATTTCTGCTTAAATAACTGAGTCTCTCATTTTCTTCTCCCAGAACTCATACAGTACATTTTCACACCTTGTCTTTTGGTGCTGTCCTATACAAACACACACACACACACATTTATATATAGAAAGCCACTTGGTAGTTGGGTAATTCATAATACTAATAAAAACACAGGATAGAGCCTGCAGACGTTTAATGCATGTATGTTTGTCTAAGAGAGTGATGTTTCAGAATTCCATAAGACACAGTGGCTGAGAGTTACGCTCTACACAGTTCTGAAACTTACATTTGCTTTGGAATCATAAGAACTCGAGTGAACTGTGATGACCTTGAGTGTCAAAGCAGAATAGTAAAACAACTGCCTGGTGGAACCCAGGGGTGCGGAAGTGCATTTCAGCATTACAAACGCTACATGATGATCTTTTATGGAGTGTTGTGCATATAGAGTTATATCCCCTTAACGCCTGAATTTATATAGCTGTATATAAAAAAATGTTTTGTGTGTGTTTTAGCCTTTAAGTAGATGGTAAATAATGCTGAGATTATTAATTTCACTTTTGCACAAAAAATAAATAGAAATTTTGGTATGTTGCAAATTTGCAACACCAGGCATAATGGTCAATAATAAGATAACATCAACACAGTAATATAACAGTGAAAAAACAATGTTTTTTTATTCACCCTTTTTTTTTTACATATATCTGCAACAGCAGGTATTAAATAATAAGAATTATGACCATTTTTATGTCACCTACACAATATACACAAACGCTGCTGTTAAGGCTATAGGAAACATTGCATTAATTTCAATCATAGATGGATCCATCATGGACCCGCTCTTCAGCAGTTCATAGAGTAGTGTGACTCTTCCTGCCTGGAGCTGAATGTCACCAAAACTAAGGAGATGGTGGTGACCTTCTCTAGCAGCCAAAGGGAACTGGCGGCGGCTGTCACCACTATCATCCACGGTTCTCCGGTCGAGACAGTTGAGGAATACAAATATCTGGGAACCATCCTGGGTTGCCAACTGAGGTTCTCTTCCAACACAGAAGGGATCCTGAGGAAGTGTCACCAGAGGATGTACCTACTAAGGAAACTGAACTCTTTTTCTGTCAGTCAGAACATCTTGTTGACTTTCTATTACTCATTCATTGAGAGTGTTTTGGCTTTCTCCATATGCATCTGGTATCACTCCATTACTATACAGGATAGGAACCGCCTGCATAACATTGTCAAGGTGTGTTCTAAGATTATTGGACTTTCTGTTCGCCATCTGAACACTGTGTACAAGCAGCAGGCCAGCAGCCTGGCTCGTCGAATTCTCATGGACCCGACTCATGCTCTGTTTCCGGCATTTGAGAAGCTGCCATCTGGTCGCAGGTTCCGCTGTCCGGCCTGTAAGACCCAAAGGAGGAGAGCAACCTTTGTTCCCAGTGTCATTCTCCACTTGAACTCTAAGAAGTCTGAGACAGTGACTCTAACTATAACTTAGATCTTCTGTACACTCTGTAGTGCAATATCTGATGTGCAAATTACAATGTCACCTCGACACTTTAACGACAATGTCACTTTCTTTTTTATTGTCACTTTAATTACTTTGTCATTTTCATATAATCGACGCCTTATTTTATTTATTTGCTAAATATTCTATTCTTATTTTATTTTTATTTTTCATTATTTATTTTTTGTCACCCCCCTTCTGTGTTTTATTTTCTTTATGATTCCATTTCTTGTTCTTCTTTAATGGACCGCTCTTCGCCCTTCTAATTGCCCTTCGGGGATAAATAAAGTTTTTTCTGATTCTGATTCTGATTCTGAATTTGGATTGTAAATTAAGTTTTCAAATGTATGTTACTGAACCTCAAAGAACGAGAGGGAATGTACAGAAGCAGTTCTTTATTATATAACAATGTAACATAACAATGTTTCTCCATTATTTCAGGAGTAGGGGCCATGAAACACCTTTTGGGTAGCCCCAGGTTTAACATCACCACACATACTCACACTCACATCCATGTATGCACACACACACACACACACATACAAACAGACACACGCATTCATGCACACGTGGACACACATGCATACATACACACACTCACGCACAACAATGTAAACAAACAATGTGACATAACAATGTAACAAAACTGTTTTGTTGTTTTTTTTCACTCGTGGAATGCACAGAAGCAGTTTTTGTTCTTGTTTAGGCACAGGTGAACGTTGCATTCTGTGCACTTGAAGCTCGTGTGGCCCGTGCACTTAGGGAATTTGCAGCGTTGCCGCACACTGTCGATTTGCGGCCAGTGACCCACAGCATCAGCACGGACATCTTTTGTGGGAATAGCCTTAGTTGGTCCCCTGCGCTGCTTCTTCCGGAACTCTCGCTCCACATCAGAACAAGGCCGCCCCCTCTTTTTGGCCAATAGATCTTTGCCTTGCATGCAGAGGGCCTGTGCAATCGAAAGCTTTAAAGCCAGCAAGTCCTGCTTCTTCCGTGGAACATTCATACTGTCACAATCACGCCGATAGAGCAACCAGCCGTTGACAATCACCATGTCCATGAAGTGAGAGAAGAATCGGTGGTAGTACTTCTTAGACCTGATGTGGATACGGTAGTAGGCGATTAGGGCATCAAGTGCATCAACACCACCCATGAACTTGTTATAGAGGGTGATGATGCTAGGACATTCCACAGACACTTTCCTCCTTTGCTTTCTGTCCCACCTCTCTATGAAGGAAACAGGCTGGACACTTGCAAAAGTGCTGGCAACAATCCCCCCTCTGTTGTCAAACCATTTGACAGCCCTAACCTCCACATGGTCAACAACACCCTGTTGTTCCTCAAATGTCCCTCTTCCCTTCCTTTTGAGCTTTTTGTCTTCGCTGAAACTGCAGCCTTGCAGGCGATTTTGCCGCACAGTGCCAAGGGCTGGTATCCCCCTGTTTGCAAGAGCTACAAACAAATCGAGTGAGGAAAACCAGTTATCAAAGTACAACAGGTGGTTGACAGAGCCTTCAATAACTTGTGCAAGTTTTAGCACGACGTTCCCGCTTGCCCCGATGTCTTGTGAACCTGGTGGAGAATGAGATTTCCCAGTATAAACATCAAATGAGTGCACCAGACCTTTTGTGTCACACAAAACAAAGATTTTGTATCCCCATTTGTAAGGCTTTTTGGGGATGTATTGTTTTAGAACAGACCTGGCTTTGAATGGCATCATTTGTTCATCAATAGACAGCATTTGATCCTGAGGCAGAGCTTGGAATTTGGGGAGCAAGGAATCAATTAGTGGCCTAATTTTGAACAGCCTGTCACCGTTGTTGGGTACCGTGTTGTCACTCAAATGAAGGAAATGTTTAATTTCTTCCCACCTGTCGCGGGGCATCACATCAGCCACCTGCTCGACATGACATGCATTACACCAGTAGATCCTAGAGCAAGGTAAGCGGATAACACTCATGTACAGAACAGTTCCAATGAACTGCTCCAATTCCTTCTGATCTAATTTCAAGGCATGGTTTGGATTTTCTTGTGTGCTGTACAGATTGCTCTGATAGACAATAAGAGCCAAAAGTTCAGTGTCAAAAAACTGTCTGAAATAGTCAACAGGCTGTCTGATTAGGTCACTGTCTGGGAGAGCACCTTGCCACACTGGCACATTTTTTGCAGAGGTCTGAGTCTGCTTCACCGTCTTCCACACCACTTTGTCTTTGTTTTGCCTCTTTTGTTTCTTTCTGCTCCTGTTGCTGTCTTCATCCCCTGGCCTGGGAGCACATTCGCCATTCCTGCCCACCTCCTCCTCACTGCTGCTCCTGTCGCTCTCACTATCATCTGAAGGGGTCAAAATGAACTTTTAGAAATGTGAAAATCTATGGATAAACTGGTGAAATTCACTAGCCATTCAAATAGGAAATCAGCATTTTCAGTCTAAAATGTAGTACCTAGCCAACATAAAAATTTACCAGCATTTGGCTGGTGCTGGTCCTATCTTTGAATCCTGATTCACCTGGCTTGGCAACATTTTCCTCATCACTGCTGCTCCTGTCACTCTCCCTGCTGCTCTCTTCATCACCTGGCTTGGGAACATATTCTTCCTCGCTGCCTGCACTATCGCTGAGACAGCTATACATATTTGTATTTGTAAACATATTTCACACAAGACAGTTCACAGTCTAAAGAATATTTTTTTTTTTTAAACACGTTTTAAAATTTCTCTACAACAATTTTAAATACTGGCATGTATTTTAGTTGGTGACATTAGTGAAGTATCTTCTAAGATTTTGTGCTGCAGTAAAAAGAAGATGTCAATATGAAAACAGAATATTTTTGGTGCATTTTAAACTTTAATCATAATAATATTAAGTGTTTTTTAAAACACAAGGATCCTGCTTCAAAACTGATAAAGTGACACGTGATCTTAACTTTTTGAAATAAAATTGTCATATGTAAGTAAATGTGTCAACAAATTATTTGTTTTTATACCTAACCTTTGGTGATACAACTAAAATTAGTTAGTAATACACTATATTGCCAAAAGTATTCACTCACCCATCCAAATAATAAAATTCAGGTGTTTCAATCACTTCCATGGCCACAGGTGTATAAATTCAAGCACCTAGGCATGCAGAGAACTTCTACAAACATTTGCAAAAGAATGGGTTGCTCTCAGGAGCTCAGTGAATTCCAGCGTGGTACCACAAGTCCAGTCGTGAAATTTCCTCACTACCAAATATTCCACAGTCACATGTCAGTGGTATTATAAAGATGTGGAAGCAATTGGGAACAACAGCAACTCAGCCGCAAAGTGGTAGGCCACGTAAAATGACTATGTGCCTCAGCGGATGCTGAGGAGACGGGTTCTCTGCAGTGACGAATCACATTTCTCCATCTGAATATCTGATGGACGAGTCTGGGTTTGGCAGTTGCCAGGAGAACGGTACTTATCTGACTGGATTGTGCCAAATGTAAAATTGGGGATTATGGTGTGGGGTTGTTTTTCAGGAGCTGGGCTTAGTTCCAGTGAAATGAACTCTGAATGCTTCAGCATTCCAAGAGATTTTGGACAATTTCATGCTCCCATCTTTGTGGAAACAGTTTGGGGATGGCCCCATCCTGTTCCAACATGACTGCGCACCAGTGCACAAAGCAAGGTCCATAAAGTCATGGATGAGCGAGTTTGGTGTGGAAGAACTTGACTGGTCTGCTCAGAGTCCTGACTTCAACCCCATAGAACACCTTTGGGATGAATTAGAGCGGAGACCGCGAGCCAGGCCTTCTCATCCAACATCAGTGTCTGACCACACAAATGCGCTTCTGGAAGAATGGTCAAAAATTCCCAGAAACACACTCCTAAACATTGTGGAAAGCTTGCCCAAAAGATTTGAAACTGTTTTAGCTGCAAAGGGTGGGCCGACATTATATTAAACCGTATGGATTAAGAATGGGATGTCACTTAAGTTCATATGTGTGTACAGGTAGATGAGGGAATACTTTTGGTAATATAGTGTATGTTTGTTTCATACTTATAAACTCTACTTTCTTGCCTGGCACAACACTGTGTTGCTTTGTGGTTTCACATCACACAACACCAACTACATAAAAAAACATGAATAAACAAAAAAAAAGAAAATTTACCATGTTGTTGTAAGAAATATACTCAACCGACCTACATGTGACAAAAACAAAAAACGTCCTTTGATACAGGAGTTATTCCCTCAAATGCTTATTAAGTCCAGCACCTTACTGGTCTTCCACTGGCTAACGTCTGTGCTCTTTTCCAGTGCCTTGTCTGTTTACACTGCTCTGCTCTCGTATATCATGCTTACAAAAGACAGACATAGACATATGGTGACTTCAGTTACTGTCCTGTAACAATACCCTATCCTGACATTGTAGGTGGCTTCTGCCTGCAAATCTGTAAAATATGACAAGAAATTCAGATGTATAGCTGTCAAGGGCGTAACTTTGGGTCTACCATTGGGGGGGTTAAATTCGCAGCATATTTATTTATTTATTTAATCACTTTCTTGCTCGCTAATTTGCCATTCCTGTGTTAGAAATACATTGTGATACTTTTACTGATTTAGGCTACTTAACGTAAATGCAGCAGTTCACTTCACTATTTATGCCATAACGACACAGTGGTTAAATTCAGTGTTTAAGCACTAGCCAAAATTGGCAGATGACAAGAACTTAAAGATTAATCAATTTCATCACTGTATTGGCACCTACATGCAGCAAATGTATTATGCACAATGCAACTCTCGATACATCACACAATACAGGGTGGCACACTGGAGTGCAGCTTGCACCTTTATTCGGAACTGATTTCACATATTGCCCACTTACTATCACATTAATCAAACCTCTGCTGAAAAAGGACAACCTTGACAAGACACAAATGAACAACTACAAGCCTATCTCAAAGCTCCCATTTTTAAGTAAGATCAGGCCTATTTCAGACCAGGGCGGCAAAGCGTGGCGGAACGGAAGCGATTTTCACCGGCGGAGGTGAAAATACATGGAAACAGATCTGTCCTTGCACACCGACGCGGCGGTAGTCGGGCGGTAGCGGCGCGGAGACGCCTCCGTCCCGCGCTGCTTTTGGAAAATAGAACTCAAGCGGAATTTGGACGGCAGCGGCCGGCGGTGTCTCGTTGAAATGAATGGGGAAATTAAACCAGCTATGTATTCATGTCTTCGAACTTTTTATTGAAACGGTGATGACCACCCACCGGTTTTAAGGAGCGCTGCTGCTCTTCTTCTGTCGAAGTAAACACGATGGTCTAGAGTAACATAAATGAAATGAAGTTATCAACAATAATAAACCAATAATGTAAAACTTCACTGCGGAGTTATAAAATAGTCAACTTGGAGAGGCAAAGACAAAACTTACCCATTTCGCTGAACAAGTCTCTGGTGATAACTGTCGGTGTTTTCAACAGTGTCTCAGAGACACCTCCCCAACCCCCTCTTAGAAAACAACAACGAGCAACTTGTAGGCCTAAAGCTACTATTATTATTATTATCATTATTATTATTAGTATCTTATTATTATTATTGTTATTGCATCTATATGCGCAGTTAAATACATAGTCTGTGGGATTTGCAGACAGGGCTGGAGCGGAACTACCGCGGCCGCGGACTGTCCGGTGTGAAAAGCCAAGTTGAACACACCGCCTGATAACCGGCGTAAGACTGCCGTCGTTTCGCTGCCGCCACGCCACGCTCTGGTCTGAAATCGGCCTCATTGAAAAAGCGTTTTTTCAACCACTTAATTACTTTTTAAAACAAAACAACTGCTATGACACCTTCCAGTCAACTTTTAGACAGAACCACAGCACTGAGACTGCTCTGACAAAGAGTTTAACAACATATGTCTGAATACAGACGGTGGAAAAATGTCAGTCATAGTTCTACTAGATCTCAGTGCTGCATTTGATACAGTTGACCACAATATATTACTGAAACGACTGGAAAACTGGGCGGGTTGAACAAATTTCCCGGAAAAACATATGTTTCGACTGTTAAGCCCGGTGAAGATTTAACACATTAGCAGTCATTCCAGTTGTCAATGCCGCTTAAAAAGGTGATTTTCTTCTCTTCTAGCATTATCGTGACAGGAGAACCATGCCAACTTTGGATGCAGTTATCTTAGCGATAGCAATAGCCTCAATATACATATCGTTGGAAACTTAGTTTATGGCTGTTCATGTGAGCACAATAACTTAGTTTTGTAAATTTTACCAAAGCGACTGGTTTCGCCTTGCAGGATCACACATAAGGAACACATGAGGTGAACCTCTTGGTATGTGCAAGACAACATTCAAGATTTTCGCGCTAGCTTTGTGAACTTCTGAGCAGCCGTCACAGCCCTTTTCCATCAATTTAACTCTGTTAATCCACCTGTTAGCACAACAAACCCCCAAAAAGTGTGACTGTTTTGGAGCAAACAGCAACTTAAGATACAGTTCAGTGACATTGGTTCCACACAGTGATCCCTGGCACCCTCTGGCACCACTCACCAGGTCCAGCGGCTGCGCATAAACAAACTTTCGGTAGAGAAATTGGGTTGGGTAATACGAAGTAGTCGGTTTGGGGGGGGGGGGGGGGGGGGGGGGGGGGTTACATTACAGATTATTTAAAACATGATACTATCTTGAAATGAAATGAATGAATAAAGAAAACAAACAAAAGTTATTCATTCAGAATTTTATGATATTTTTTGATGATTTGATTTGATGATATTAGGGGGTTATATTAGCTGGATCTGATTTTTGAGGGGGTCATGACCCCCGTAACCCCCGTGCAAATTACGCGCATGATAGCTGTGCATGTGCAGGGCACAGGAGAAGATTTGTTTTTAGGCCAGCAGCAATACATCCCACAATTGTAGGGGAAACCAAACAGTTAAAAAAAATACTAGTGGGGTTGTGTTTTAATACTAATGTTCATTTCATTGGTTGCCAGTAGTGCTTACTTAGTCTTCCACAGGCCTTTGAGTAGCACTAATCATTTACTGGTTACCCGTATAGGGTGTACTCCGCCTCTCTTCCAATTTGAGCTGGAACAGTTCCAGCTATCATTACAGAATAACTTGATTGTAGCTTATGGATGGATGGCTGAACAACCACTGATGGAAATTTGACTTTCTCTCTTTTTTTTACTGTAGTTTATTGCTTGGAGTCATTGTGCAGGCTTTTTCATTCATGGACATCCACAAATGATAACTGTTACAACCATGAGAATGGAAGCTTGGTACATGTTTACTCACTCATATTCACAGTGATTTTGATATTTTGCTTAGGTCTGGAGCTGGGGTGGCGTTAACCGAATATTTTCCATCGTTGACCGTTTTTTTTTAAAAAGGGGGTGGAAAAATCTGAAGGCCATCTGTCATTTTGACAGATTGCAATTCACACCCTTTACCACTTGGTGGCGAGTGAGCACACTAATTAGCTATAGTCTCTCTTGATGCATGAACTTGTTGGCTTCATTCGTTCAGAGAGTCTTGTCAACTTTTGATCACTTCACTTGGAGAAATGTTCCCTGATTTGAAAACTTTGGCTGAAGTGACGCTTGTAAGTCCAGTCTCCAGAGTGGCAGCAGAGAACAACATCAAAACAACCATGAGAAATGGTCTGTCCAAAAACTTTGGCAAAAGTCCAAAACCTCATGACAATAACCTCTGCAGCAATCCCACTTGAGACATTTGATTACGCACAAGCGGACACGGAATTCACATCCATGCGGACCAGGCATGGATGTATTATGTTATCTGGATACCGGAACGCAAAATGGCTGCTGTTGATTTCAATGGAGTTACTCGCGTGGCGCATACGCCGAAAAAGTCTCAGACTTGCGGGTTTACTTCCGCGTTATGCGGATGAGGACGTGCACGTACACATGACAGTGACGTCACGCTGGGAAAAATACTTTTCTGGGGCTTTTCTGGCCATTAGAAAACTTTTTGACGGATAAAAAGTGTCACGTCCATGGACTCATGTTTTTAGTTTTATGTTTTAGGTTACGTTTTTGTGTTCATGTCTTGGTTTTTAGTTTTGCCATTGCTTTTCCCCTCACGTCGCTTACCAGTCCACTAGTTTCACTCACTTCACCTGTGTTTTTTCCCTCAGCTGCACTCACTCTCCAATCACTCTCACTCCCTATTTAGTTTCCAGTCTCCCCTCTCAGTGTGTCAGATCTTTGCCTTCGTTTCGTGCCCTACATGTCTAACCCGTCCCGTTATTCCCATGTTCCACGTCGTTTTCGTAAAGTTAAGTATTTATTTATTTATATATTCTTGCCATGCCAAGTCCTTTTTGTTTTCTCAGTAACATTTTTTGAATCTGGCCTTCTGTTTGCTTAATTGTTTTGTGAAATAAATCCAGTTTTTCTTTTGAAGTCCGCATCCGTGTCCTCCATCCTCACCCACTCTGAAAAAAAGTCGATGACTTAAAAATATAGAATACAAAGATTAGTAAATAACAGCGGTTACAGGTGGAGGCATCCTGTGAACAGTTTTACAGGCATCTTTTTTACTATTGCAGTCTATGGGAGAAATGCTTTTTAGGCCACAGGGGATTTTTTTTTGTTGCAATACCACGAATGGCCACTGGGAAAAATCGGCATATTTCAAGTGCAATCGTTTAATTTCATTGTTCATATGTAGCTACTGGGGCCACTGGCAGTGATTTTGTCTGCTATACATCTGCTTGATGTGTGATGTGTGGATTCTCTGTTCAGCTTGTTCGGACTGAGTATTAATTAAAAATGTATGAAAATTAAATGCTATTGGATATGTCATTATTATCCATCCATCCATCCATCCATCCATCATCTTCCACTTGTCCGGGGGTCAGGTCGCGGGGGCAGCAGCCTAAGCAGAGAAACCCAGACGTCCCTGTCCCCGGCCACTTCCTCCAGCTCTTCTGGGGGCACCCCGAGGCGTTCCCAGGCCAGCCGAGAGACATAGTCTCTCCAACGTGTCCTGGGTCTTCCCCGGGGCCTCTTCCCAGTGGGACGGGCCCGGAACACCTCACCAGGGAGGCGTCCAGGAGGCATCCTAACCAGATGCCCGAGCCACCTCATCTGACTCCTCTCGATGCGGAGGAGCAGCGGTTCTACTCCGAGCCCCTCCCGGATGACCGAGCTTCTCACCCTATCTCTAAGGGAGAGCCCAGACACCCTGCGGAGGAAACTCATTTCGGCCGCTTGTATTCGCGATCTCATTCTTTCAGTCACTACCCACAGCTCGTGACCATAGGTGAGGGTAGGAACATAGATTGACCGGTAAATCGAGAGCTTCGCCTTCTGGCTCAGCTCCTTTTTCACCACGACGAGCAGAGCCCGCATCACTGCAGACGCCGCACCAATCCGCCTGTCAATCTCCTGCTCCATTCGTCCCTCACTAGTGAACAAGACCCCGAGATACTTAAACTCCTCCACTTGGGGGAGGATCTCATTCCCGACCCGGAGAGGGCATTCCACCCTTTTTCGTCATTATTATTACGAGACAAATACAACTTGGAACAAGACCATTTAAACTCCAGTACTTATAGTTTATATCTGTAGGAGCCATTCCCTCAGTTTATTTATTTTGCAATTTCTTAATGCCTGCAATTGATGTATTTTTGTGAGACTATGCCCCCTACAGGCAAAAGAAGCTTATAAATTGGGAGGCTACCTGGAAGAGGCGTGGCTGACTGGGAGCGCAGAGTCTTTGACCTTGGCTTGCTGTGACTCACCTGCGCTATTGAAAATTGTATTTATTTAATCTCCAGTATGTCTTTATTTTATTTTATTTTCAATGGCTAAAGGAGCGTCATTTGATTTGTAATTTTGAATAACCTTAAGAAACTGAAAGCAAAACATCAACTTCAAATCGTGTCTGTCTTTCCTGGATTCCTCGATTTTGGTCACTCAAACACAAGCGTCAAAGGGTTGTCAGTTACCACCAAAAAAGGGACAAAACAAATGGACTTTTAAAATAGGATAATTTGTCAGTTCAATATCATTTTTAAAATTAAAGCGACAGGTAAAAATAGATTATGACGGGACCCTGTTATGGCCCTGTCAGTCAAAACAACGGACAACGGAAAAGTCTAGCGCAACCTCTGGTCTGGATTAATGACATTCTCTCTCTGGAAGTGATACCAGAGTCAACTTCAGTTGATGAATAGATTTTTTTAAAAAAAACCACCCTAATAGGGAGAGACACTGATGAAAAATGTTAATGTTAATTCTAGAAAAAAGGGGAAGAAATCAGCTTGCATTAGCAATATAAAGTGGAAGCATTTAAAGGAGCTCTCTTTAACAATAGCTCATCCTGTAAGTGGGTTCAATGTCCCGATTTGACCACAGAGTTGATCGGGTCTGTTTAGGGGCTTGTCTGTGTGTATGCATGCATGAGTTGACATTAGGTGTCATGCCTTTAAATTTCAGAGCTTTCAACTCTTTCATTTGAATATTTTTATTAAAGTAGCGGTGTTCTTAACTGGGTTACACACTGTAGACTGGGGTTAAACAGTGTCTCTCAATGTGTATGTGTGTGTATATGTGTATGTCAGATCATGGAGCACAGACTCAAGGCAGAGTGTACCGTGACAAGCCTCATTAAGAGGGAATCTCTCCACTGTTCTGGCTGTCGACAACACCGCCAGACTTCTCTAATTATGCTTTCTAAGTGCCGTTTCGTGCAAGCAATCAGCCCACTGCTCTTTGCATATGCAAATATGACAGACCTGATCATTAGCTTTTATATCTCTCACACTCTAATTGTTATTGTAAAAAGTGCCGCATTAAGCCAAGGGCAAATACACTCATTCCTCTTGCTGTCTTTCTCTCTCTCTCTCTCTCTCTCTCACTCTATCTATCACTGACTGTCGACTTTCATTCCTGCTACATGTTTTATGAGGTTTTGCTGCTCTACACAGAGTCATGTGGTTGAATGTCACAGTAGCATAATCAGCCAGAAAATGCCTGCGCCTGACATTGTTTCACCGGGGGGAGGGGAGGAAAATAATAGGACCACTTCCTAGCAAGGGCTAATTGGCCAAATGGAGTCACTTAGGCAGAACAACAGTCCCATCACAGCAATGATGATGATGATGACGATGATGGTCCCAGAGAAATGATTTGGGAACTCACTGGTCAGGATATGTCTCTCATGAATGAAATAGTACTACTCTGTGACCTACAAAGAATAAGTATGAATAAAGTTAAAAGACAGAAAAGCAAAGATGTTTTAAATAATTTATCACAATTGTCCTTGAAAGTATTTGTTAAGCTGTGTAGCCATCTAATCTTTTTGAAAACCAATCTTGAGACCCAGGTGCACCCAAATCATGCTTCGATGTATTTAATGAGAGCTCTGTAACTATGAAGAAATTCTGACAATTTAGGTATCGGTCATCACCTGGATCTAACTAAGAAAACAAATTTGGAAATTGATTACTATGTTTTAACTGGTAACAAGCTATTCACCCAGAACTGCTGCAGATAGTTGTCTCTCTTTCTTTATGTCTAACTATGTCGGAATATGAGGTCATGGAGAAGATGTTAATCTTGTTTCAGAGAGGTGAAATGATTGCTTTTCATCAAACAATTAAAACAACCCAAGAGACTGCTGAAAATACTCAAATTTGATGAAGAACAATCTATTGTTAAAACCTGGAAGGATAGTGGTGCACCATCATTTTCAAGGAAGAAATGTAGGAAATGTGGAAAAGAACATCTTTAAGAACATCTTTCTGATCTTCATGATCAGAGAGTCCATGCATTTTTGAAGAATTCAGATTAAGGAACTCAATTCGATCAGGTTTTTTGGCCCCGAGTCCGAGTCATTTGATTTTGAGTATCTGATTTTGAGTAAAATACTGTGCAATTATTTGTAAATAACTGATGTCGTTAGGAATTTGCTGTTGTTTCATTCACTGGTATTAACTGGAAGCAGCGTTGAGTATTAGCGCTATATAAAACCAATCTATTATTATTATTAATGTTGCATCCTGAAAGGTAATGATAATTCCCAAGTGTGTCCATTGAAGCACACTATTTCATAACAAACAAACGAAGTGTAACAGAATACACTTAAAAGTCCGATAGCAATATTCTAAGTACTATATCAGACTATAATGGTGATAACACACCTATTGAAATTTCAACTTCTGCAGGCTTATCAGCTATTATGTAAGTAATCTTTTCGCTGGCAAGGTTCTAAGCAGCAGTATCGTTGATGACAGTGCAACAGTGGCATTGTTTTCTTCTCCACTTTCGTCGTTGTAGAGTAGTTAGCGGTAACCTTCACGTAGCCGTGACACCTCTGTGACGGAGAAAATTGCAACTACTGGCACATCGACTGCGCCACTATAAATGGCCAGCACGAAACGTCATCAACACCGCTCGCGCGAGCCATCGCAGCAACCATGCGAGAGCCTGATGACGTCACGATTTCGTGCCGGTAATATATATAGTGGCGAAAGTCGATGCGCCAGTGGTTGCAGTCCTGCCCCAGAGTCAGACTCGGACTCGGAGATGGAGAACGAAATGGCTCCAGATAACGACTACTGTGTAGTCCCTCAAACAGGAGCGAGGGCGAGTAATTTAGCCGACGAGAACGAAGCTCTATGTCGTCAGGTTAGGGAGTTACAGCAGCAATTAGAAGTCCTCAAACTTCGTCAGCATTTTGGCATCGAGCGTCTGTCTGCATCAGATGATGAAGTGCGGTTTTATACCAGGTTTGCGTCCTACAGGAGTTTCATGGCATTCTGGACATTAATCAAACCTGCCGTGACCCACAAGATGGTGCGCATAACTAGTGCCAAGACAGCCTCTGCCAGCACCAGCACAGTCCATCACCCAGAAACGGTAAGTGATGACGTAACGTGACGTGATATTAAAAGGTGTAGGCCTTTTTTGTTAATATATTTTTTATTGCTTTCACATAAAAAAAAAAAAAATACACACCAAACAGCAATGCATAATGTAAAACGTTACTGAAAACAAACAAAACAAAAACACACAAAAACAAAACAAAATTTTTCTGATTTATACTTTGTAATAATAATGTCAATGTCAAGGTAACTAAACAGAGGCCTTTTGTTTTTATATCTCAACAGAAACTGAGACCCATTGACGAGTTTCTACTTTTCCTGATGTACCTGTCAGTGGGTTTTCCTCCCAGGGATCTTGCAGAGAGGTTCAGCATTCACCGCACTACTGCAAATCGAATCATCTCCACACGGACTCATTTCCTGTACTGCCTGTTAGGAAGCCAGCGCCTTTGGATTCCTCCAGCGACAGTGAGAGCTCATCTGGCAGTTAAGTTTGCAGCTTTTTCTGACACACAGGTGGTCCTTGATTGTACGGAGATATTTTGTCAGATGTGTGAATATTTTGAATATGTAATAATAAATTATTCATTCAAAAACAGTCTTGGTGTCATTGTCATCGTTATATTAGCTTTGGGTTTTTCCTGACTTGAAATTAAAATGAAAACGCACAGAGATGACATTACAACATGTAGAATTTACTAAGTAAATATTGAACAACACTTATTCAATAATCCAATATCAACAATCCACATAGATTTTTACACTCGGGCTATCATTTCAATCGGGACAAAAGGTATGGTCTCAGGTCAGTTGTAGGCCTTCATTAGTGACCATTATCACTTCAGGTTTTGTATAGATTTGTAAAGATGAACACCACCACAACCAAACAAGACTGTGCTTGTATAGCTGTGTAAACCTGAACAATAAAACCACAACATACAGGCTTACTTATTGAGCCTGACATTAGTTCAGGTTTTGTATAGATTTGTAAAGATGAACAATTAAACCTACTATTAGTTCAGGCGTTGTATAGAGTTGTAAAGATGAACAATAAAACCATACAGGCTTACTTATTGAGCCTAAAATTAGTTCAGGTTTTGTATAGATTTGTAAAGATGAACAATAAAACCACATCAAGAACATTTACCAACTGATTGAAAAAGAACTGATTGAATGAACCATTGATTTTTTTTAAAAGATCAGATCAAGTAATGATAGAAAAAGAAATGATCCCCCCTCTCCCTAATAACCTTAGCCACCTCAGCGTCCTTATAAATTCTTTGTACAAGAAGGTCCTCCTCTGCAAACACCACAAAATCGCACCACTGCATCCCGGTGATAAGCAGCTGGCCTTGTACCTGCCAATAGTAGCTATGGCCTGGCTTCAGACGCAAGGAGCCATTCTGCATGTGCAGGTACCTGCAGTCCACATAGCTCTTGACATTGGGGCACTTCACCTCGACCAGCCCGAATGGTGGGGCCTCTGTCGGGTCAAAAACGACACCATCTGGAGCCAGGGAACATCAGGATGAATGACAAATCCTGATGGCCAGTAGTTCACATTTTTTAAGTGTGAATACTCCTGAACAGCAACTGGCTCCAGTGCCAGCCCCCTCTTCATTAATGCTGTCTGGACCCCACCTTTGCGGATTCGTTCTGCAAGAGCTGTGGCCTCGGACATGGCACACCTCCCGGAACCTGGAGGACGTGAGCCTCATCTTCCTCATGTTGTGCCACTCTGCGCTGCCACTCTGTTCTCTTGTGGCCATCTCACTGGATCTTGCCATGTCGAAAGTGATGTTAAGCGACATTACATTAAGGTGTTGTTGGTGAGTGCACACAAAGGAACATGTGGTTGGGTTTAGCCTGTGACCATGTAACGGCAGGGGTGGTGGAGGGGTGCGTCTGGGTGTTGGATGATTACCCTACTCAATGGCACTGGGTGCTGGTATGAAATAGGGCTGCCTTCTTGAACGGTCCCAAAGGCTGAATCGACGAGGGGGACATCACTACTCATGCAGAGTGTCCCAATCTGCCCCCTCCGAGAATCGGGGGTGGCGTTACCATGGCAGCTTGGACGGGGCCGACAATCGGACCCGATCTGCCTGTCTCGCCGAGTGTTGTTATGCGATCATGTTGACGATCGGAGAGAGGAAATAGCGGTGAAGATTCTCTTCATGTGTGTGGTGTTGTCCCGATCCGAAAATCTTATAAGATTTAAAATATAGCCCAGACTGAGGGTACAAAGTCAGCTCTTACCTCATACTGACTAATGTCCCCACCATGAATAGGCTTACTTAAAGGAGAACTGCGGTATTTTCAACATTAAGCCTCTTTTCTGAGTCATCTGCAATGATTTAGAACCCCCCTCACCGCTTTTTTGATGTTTACTGCTGTCTCCGGTATTTGCCTAATTTTGATTCTTCTCAACCTGCTTCAGAATGGCAAGTCATGCCTGATTGAATCGTTACCTCTAGTTCTGAAAAGTTTGTACTTTTCAGGATGCTGTGTTTTTTGTTTAGGTCATATACACCTCAACTAAAAGAAAATAGAAAACAATTGATAATTCTACTAATCTAAAGTATCTACAGGACAACTGTCCTAAATGTTATCTACACACAGTACATAGTTACTACTATAAATATCAGAGAGAGAGAGAGATCGAGATCTATCTAGCTATACGTGTCTGGCTACTGCTAGCTAGTTAGCGATAGCACAATGTGAATGTGTTTAGCAAAACAATTTCAAAGTCACCTTCATAGTTGTCAAAGAAACTTGACAGATACATCTTGTACCCCTTTTCCCGTTTACTAAACGGTGCAGGGCATCCATTACGGACGATCCTGTGGACGTCCGATATGGTAAGCTTTGGCAGGTCTTGAAGACACCTAGTGTAAAACAGCGCCATCTTGCCGGAAGGAGTGGTTCACACACTCGAGAGAGCGGAAGTAGAACGGAAGTAGATTCTTTGCCTTCATGTATCTGTCCCGTAGCTTCTTCCACACATTCTTACAGAACTCTCCCTCTTTCCCCAAAGTTCTGCCATTCTCTGTCCACCAGTTTTGGGAGTTTACGTGGTCCCTGTGCTGTTTCACTGCAGTTTCGTACAGGTGCTGTACAAACGCACCTCCTGACTGAGCCTGGTCTCAAATTTGGCCATCCGGTTCGTCGTTCTCGGCGCAGCCAAGTTACAAAAATCGACTGGTGCACAATAAAGCGATGCGCCGTCTTTTCAAGGCAAGCGCCATGCCTGAAACGTCATTTGGTGGTCACGGTCCGCCGTGAGCGACGCGTCAACTGTAACTCCGGCTTTACTGTCCTCCTCTGGTTTCACAGAAGGAAATGTACATTTGTCTTTATGAAAACCAACATCTCTACCTTGTCAGGTTTGAGCCTGTTCCTGTTCTCATCAAGGATGTTAGCGATGTCCTTGCCACCTCTTGAAATCCCAAGTTTGCATAACTCACAGTTTGCAATCGCAACGTTTTTGTCATCCACTGTCCTCCACAATGCGGACATTCGCACCTCCAGCCTCAAGCTGCTGCTGTGTTCTGCTTCGCTTTACGGCACGCAGCAAAGTGATGTCATGCCGCATGCGTTGTTTCTGTGTTGAGTTCAGACCATAGAAATATAAATTCGGGTAGTTATGATTATTGTAGTTGGGGATATACTCCTTCCTCAGTCGAAATAAATGCAATGTGGGGTATTGGAGACCCATCAAAGATGGCAGCCGTGCTGATATGTCAGCTCCAATAAGGTCTATGAGGTGTCTATGTATATTATGTTTATGGTTGAGACGGTCTGACGGTACCACCACATAACAGCAAATACTAAGCTGTTGTTTTTTCTCATTTGTTTTGAAATATTATAGTTCTGATAAAAAACAAATAATGAGAATAAATATACATGTATAGATAGGCTATATATATATATATATATATCAGATCGCTGATCGGGATGTAACGTCCGATTCCGATCGAGTCTGAAACCACATGATTGGCCCCGATTTCCGATCACGTGATCAGATCAGGACATCCCTAAACTCAATAGTAGAACACAATACAATGTTTAATCGTGAAAGTAAGAGCATTTCCACACCAACAAAGTGAAGAGAACTCAAGGTATTGAGAATTAACAGCTTTTTAGTGTTAAGAAAATGAGTGTGATGAGTCCAAATGTTTTCTATTCCAGAATGATGGGAGCATCAGGGCAAGAACAATGGTGAATGGACTGCTGCACCGATTATGTTTTGTACTGGTATCCTCATGTTCTCGGGTTGCTTCAGTTGGTCAAGTATTGGTTCAGAAATATTATGTGACCAAAAAATGAGGTCATCTGACTACCACAATTTACTGTATAACCACGTTTTTACATCAACAGATTTTTTTTTTTCCTGATGGCATTGCTGTACACCAAGATGACAGTGCCATAATTTATCTGCTTCAAACTGTGAAAGGGTGGTTCAGGGAGCATAACACATCATAATCTTTTGGTGGCACCAAATGACCTTACAAAGCGGTCCCAGTCTCCTATCATCAGTACATGATATTGGCAAAAAAGGAATTAATGCAATGCATAAGCTCATGAATAGGGTGTCACTGCCAATGCTTGTTGTAAAAAATAACAATACCAATCACAGTTTTATAATTCTCATTTTTTGTAGAATAAAAAGGATATTAGGTCTGCATTTGCCAAGCATTTTATTTAGACTCACTGATTCCAGATGATCCTTATTGCTAACCATTAACACTTCAGTATAATTATATTAATTTGTCAATATCCCTAAATTCTACTTTTAATTCCAATCTGCCACATATATATTAGGCCCCAACATAATAAGAACTACTTCCAGCCTTTCATGACCAACTGTGTTACCTGTGGCCCAACCAAATATTTGTAGTGTTAGAAGAGTTTCTAATGTTTTCTGACATCATAATGCTTCCAGTCCTCTTAACAGCGAAAAGCTTTATTTTAAAGAGATGCATAAAGGAAGTTGTTGCCAACTATATGACCATTTATCTATCAAAACTCATTTGTTATTTTCATTCTAAAGTTTTGTTGGTCACCATGAGGGAAGGTGTCAAGGGAAGTGGACTATAGAGTTAATCAGAGGGTGTGGGCTGTAGTTATGGTGAAAAAAAATCAAGAAATGGAGAGAATATGCTTGTAGTGGATCATACTAAACTGTGTGGCTATTCAATAGTGCCCTGCAGTTCTCCAAACTTGTAACCAAAGTTATTCTAAGTGCAGCAGTTGTACTTATCTGTTTTTTCAGTATCTGTCATTACCAACTATTTTTACGTTATGTGCTGTATATGTCTGTTACATCTGTCCTTTGCCAGATACTTTGCCCCACAGAGAGCGTCTGTGATTACACTCATTAAATAATGAGCCAACATCAAGCTGCTGCACGATGACCTTACAAGTAAAAGTAAGTATATTGTAGTTGGTAAGAAGTTTTCAATACAAGTACTTCTACAGATTGTAATGTGAACAAATAGGCTGCTGATTGTAACAACCTGGCAATAATTAACTTGAAATGCACTCAGAGAGTGCAGACCTCCGCCAACCGCCAACCTACCTGTGGATAGCGAGCCATGTATGGACATACGTTCCTGATGTGGGCTACTTGTTCTTTGGCGCTGTCAGCAGAAGAGGCATTCCCTTCTCCCTATTCATTATTGAACAGCAGTGTTCGCCGTTATTAATTATTATTATTTAATTAATATTATTATTGTTATAATGTTTTGTCGGGAAGCAGTGTTCTGTCGGGAAGCAGTGTTCGCCGTTCTCATTACGCTATATGCAGTTATGGACACTGGCTTGCCGTTGCAATCTTTTGTTGTGCTAATTACAGCAAATCCGCGCAATATGCATTCAATCCGTGCACTATGCATTCTGTCTGGCTTTGGCTCTGGCACCTTGAGGTCGTGCCACCTTGTGGCAGGTCGCAAGATTGCAGCACGAACAGACGAATGAACATCCAGACAAACAGACAAAGTCGGGCGATCACATAACCTCCTTGGCGGAGGTAATATAATTATGGCTTTACACAGTCCAAAATGCTTGCAACAAATAAAAGTTTACTCTATTTCTATCTGTGTATTACTAGTATTTTTTATTATGCCATGGTTCATTGCATTTTCATATTTCATAAATCATTTTAATTGATTAAACAGATTTTCATCTGGAATTGGTTTGGTCTGTTTGTTGGTAGAGACTCAAAAACATTTTTTATTTTTCCATGGGGAACAAAAATGTAATAATTATAAAACAAAGTGAACAGCTGTGTAACTGTAATCATATAAACAGTTTAAACAAACAGCTTTGGTAGCGGTGGCATTCTGCTGCATCTAGACGTAACTAAATCATAATGAAACCAACACAATTACTGAATCAGATTGAAATTAAAGAGGCTATTAAAATTTTTATCCACATGCTTTGTAGAGCAATCGCTCTTTTCTTGTATCAAATTCCATACATATACTTTCTGTTTTTCTCACTTTCAGCATTTGATATATTGTCTTTATAAAATTTTCATTTTACATACAAGTCTGTGGGTAGTGACCAAAAGAATGGCTTACGCTTAGTAATAGGATGGATAGCCTGGATGGCATTAGTTGTCAGAGCAGCTGGATAAGTCCAGTCCCTCAAAGATTTTGTGATTATTTTTGTGGGTTTTTTGCTATCAAAATCACTGATTTTGTGGTGCTACTTTAGAAATATTTGCAAGAAATATCGCATTATTTTTCCTCATTAAACTGCCTCCAAAATTAGAAGAAAAAAGATGGGAGAAAAGCAAAAAAAAAGCAGATAAATTGGACACACAAACATTTTTATTCTTTAAATAACTTAAATAGCTTGATATCAGCAGACACTGACATAACCCATGTCCTGAACAGCTTTACATTTTTTAAATGAACATAATATTCTGAAATATATTTGAAAAGCTTATGGTAAATATATTAACTTCTATCAACTGTTCAAATTAAGACGTCTACTTATTCTGGTGAGAAAATTATCACGACAAAACATTAAAAGTTATTGTTTTCAGTCAATTTGATTTATTCATTCATGAGCAAACATCGTCAGCATGTGTTTCTAAACAGAAACTGTCCACATTTCTGTCAACATTACAGACTGGCTGAAACAAAAACTACATACCATCAAGCAGCTTGTTCACTTTTAATAGCCTACTGTGATTTTATATCTCTGTACCATCAAGTGACTGGTCATCTACTTCCAAAAGACCACTCTCCAGCAGCTGATTGTGGTACAAGAAAACCAAGGACTTTAGATTTCTGCTCCTGAGTCAATGGGAACTGAGAAAAGTACTCAGCACACATCTCATCACGAAGGACTTTGTTTTCAGCCAGGTTCATTTGCAGGTCTTCAAAGTAATCAGAGACTTTTGTTGTCACAGGACATCTGCTTTGGAAAACATCCAACATTTGCAATCCTATTTTGGGTTAAAGATTACATTGATTTCTGCAGTGATTTTACTAATTTGCATTTCTTTTTTTTTTCTTTTTTTTTTTAAGTATTTTTTTGGGGCTTTCAGTGAACCAAGAGTTCCAGCGGGTTGAGCAGGGATCGGGTGCCATCGTTGCTTTAAAGCCTTTCAGGTTGGCTGTCAAGTAGGACAGATATCTTCTTTTTCGTCCCCCTGCCATAAAGAACACCTGACTAAACTACATCATGAATGCATTGAGTTCGGTGAATGGTGAATGGCACTTCCAATCAAATTCATGATGTTTGCCATGCAGGTTATGTGCACTGACTGAGGAAATAAAGACTTCAGTACTTGCTGATAAGCTTTCAGCATGTAAGTTGCACTGTCTATATCAGACGTGTGCAACTGGCGGATCTCGGTCCGGATCCGGACCCAAACGCAATGCCATCCGGACCGAGACTAAAGCGGTCTTTAATAAATATATAATTCTTTAAATTTTTTTTATTATTATTATATTTTCCAAGTGTTTCAGGCGTAATTATTTGTCATGCAATTTCTAGTTGTAGATAGAACACCAGAGAGGTAGACCGGTTGTGCGCTGTGCCTATCATTTTCACACGGTCCAAACCAAGGTTGTTAACATGAGACCGCATGCACGTTTTTTCTATCTGTCGGTCAGTGAGTGATTTGCGAGTTATCAGTTAGTTTTCAGCAGCAAACATAATTAAACATGGCATGCTCAAAACTGGAAAAGAAACGAAAGGTGTATTCAGAAAACCGAGAGTTTAAGGCGGAGTGGACAGACAAATATGCATTTGTGCTGCCTGCGGGGAGCACGAAACCAATGTGTCTAATCTGCAATGAGACGGTCGCAGTCATCAAAAGTGGAAACGTGAAGCGGCACTATGACACCAAGCATGGGCACTTCGAACAGAGCCATCCCCAAAACAGCGAGGTGAGAACCAGAAAAATAAATCAAATGCAAGAATCATATCAAGCGTCACGAACTGTGATAGTCAGGTCAGCAACCCAGCAAGAGCGCACGACTGAAGCTTCACTACGAGTGGCATGGGTCTTAGGCAAGCACAAAAAACCATTCTCTGACGCCGAAGTTGTGAAAGAATGCATGAACGAGAGATAGCGACCGCGCTGTATGAGGGAACCCAGTTTAAAGATGACATCACCCAAAAAATAAGCCAAATATCCCTCTCTCATAACACTGCAGCGAGACGAACCGAAATGCTCGCCGATGATTTATTGCTCCAAATGAAAACTGCGGTGAAAAATGCAAATTGCATTTCATTGGCTTTGGACGAATCCACTGACAACACGGATAATGCCCAACTAATGGTGTTTGTCAGATTTTTTGATGCTGAAAAGGGGGAATTCGTTGAAGATGTCTTGGGTCTCAAAGCCCTTCTTGGCCATACAAGAGGCAGTGACATTTATGATGCAGTGATGCAGATGTTGCAAGACCAAGGCATAGACCTGAAGCATGTTGTTTCAATTGCTACTGATGGAGCCCCAAGTATGACTGGGAGAGAGAGGGGATTAGTCTCCCTTTTAAAGGCACATCACCCTGACCTCATAGCATACCACTGTGTCATTCATCAGATGGTTTTGTGTGCCAGCCTGGGAAAGGAGTTTTCAGAAATCATGACAACAGTGATGAAGCTCATCAACTTTTTGAGGGCGTCCTCTGCTTTGCAGCATCGCCTGCTACGCTCATTCCTCACAGAGGTGGATGCAGAATTCGATGATTTACTTCTCCACAATAATGTCAGGTGGCTTAGTAAGGGAAAGGTGTTGGAGCGTTTTTGGGCCCTGCGGAAGGAGTTAGAAACATTTCTACTGAATCAGACCAGTCCCAAAGCAAAACCATTTTTGGAATTTCTCCAAAATAATGAAAAAATGGAAATTGCTGCCTTTCTGACAGACATCACTTCCCACCTCAATGATTTGAATTTGAAGCTCCAGGGCAAAAATAACACAGTGTGCAACCTCATGTCAGCCATCCGTGCTTTTCAAAGGAAGCTGGAAATCTACAAAATCGACCTACAGGAGGAGAACCTGCTCCACTTCCCCAATCTGAAAAGCCAAGCTTCAGAGCCACACCACTGCAATTATGTGGAATTTGTGGACAAGTTGATTGCAAATTTTGAAACCCGGTTTGGAGATTTCCCTCTGGGAAAACAGGTCTTGCTGTGTGTTGAAAACCCATTCCTGGTGAAAAATGTGACAGAATTCTCAAGTGAAGCCCTGAAGGTCTGCCCATGGGCTAGTGCTGCTTCTCTACAAACAGAGCTGATTGAGCTTCAAGAAAAGCTTCTGGACAAAGATGGCCCCTGCAGGTGTTTTGCAGAAGATGGCCCTGCAGATTCTAACTATGTTTCCTTCCACCTTCTCCTGCGAGTCAGCCTTCTCAACAATGACAATGGTGAAGAACAAATACAGGGGCAAGCTCACCAATGAACATTTGCACCAGTGCCTACGCCTGGCTCTCACACCTTTTGTGCCAAAGTTTAAAGAACTGGTGGCACAGAAGAAGTGTAACTTTTCACACTGAATTGGACAGAACCTCCTTTGTGCATAGTTCAAATGTGCATCGTTCAAATGTTCCTTCTGGATTTATCTTTTTTGTTTGGAGTTCGAATTTTGGATACACCGCGACTGTCTCGGACCCTGGAAACATTGGAAATTTGGTGAGTGGACCTTTTCAGTTTCTAGTTGAACACCCCTGGTCTATATCAAAAACTATGACATTTTCATTGTAAATTTCATAGTCTTGAAGTATTTTAACAACTGACATTGAAACTGTAGAGTGGTTGCATACAAAATATATATATATATATATGTATGCTAGATTTCTTCCAGAGTCATCTTTCTGCAAAGGCGCAATTAAGATGTTAAGTACACACCTCCCTTCAACATCTGGTGTTTCATCAAATATAACTGCAACTGGTTTCCCTGACGCATTTTCCAATGGTTGTTGTTTTTCCTTCAATTAAAGATCTCCAAGGTATTTCTCATGAAGCTGGTGAGATTTGGGGATGCTGCCTCCATTTAGGACCTTTTCTGACAGAAACTGTATCACCCGAGGATGGTCAGTTTTTGAGACGGGGATGTTGAGTGCAGTGCAAATTCAGACCCAATCTTCACAGGTCTGTGAAGACATAATATATTTTGAACAACACAAACAAATATTATAAATAAGCAATGAGTTTGCCAGCGAAAGATATATTCAAAATACCAAGGCATTATGTCATATCCACATCACCATACAGTGTTATAAACTTAACAATTCCAATTTTGTGTTTAGAAAAGTGCCAATTTTAGAATTACGAACATAAAATTAGATAGTTATGTTAACATGCCTAACTTCAATCCATTGATGCTTGCGTAATTGTTACTTTAAAATGTGAAAAAACTCTCTAGCTTGCCAACATGCAGTTGCAGGTAATGATTTGCCAATATAAATTCGTTCAGCTCCTTCCTTGGTCATTCTTGCTTGTGATTCAGTTACTGTTGTCCTTTCTTCTTAAAGTGTTGTTCGGCATGTTGATGTTGGATTCCTTGTAAATGGTAGTCAATTGTACACTTCCTTCGGTGGTCAAGTACCTTATTGCAAGGTGTGCAAAATAATTTTCCCCCACTCTCATAGAGAACAGAGGGATACTGCTTTGCTCGGTCCTTTGCGCTTATGTGTGACAGTAAATGTGACTTTTTGTTACCCGCCATATCGATCACGGACTATAACTTGACATCAAATAAGGCTGAAGCAGCAGTGTACTACAAGTAAGAAATACTCCCACCTGCAGGTGGGAGTATTAGCAGTCACTAAACCCAATTATTTTTTTACCATTTTTGCGGAAAATTTGCAATAATCTCACAATTATGCATTAGCGCAAAAAAATGCGGGGATCTGTTGAATTTGCGTAAATTTCCACAATCCAGTCAGATAGACAAAGAAATTACCTTGGATCATCTTTTTCTAAACTATTTTCCTTTACTTTAATGGAAAACACAATGGGTTTAAGGAAAGATGTGATGTTGAAAGATGAAGTTCCACCACAAACGTGGCGTCACAAACAGGATTCCACGAGCGGTCATCTGGAACATCTGGTCACTGAGATCCTGGAGGATTCTCTCCAGCCTCCAACCTCGCATAGGTGATTAAGAAAAGGGAGGATCAGAGAGTCTGCTCTCCGATCAACACCACTGGAATCCTCAATCCCTAATACCTCTTTATTCACAGTTAGCTGTACCAGTTTCTACGGGTTCTAATCTTGTGTGTTTGGCGAAGTTACTTCGGGGAAGATACAGGGCTGGCTATAATGATCCCAATCTGGTTGGGAACGATAGCCTTTAGTGGTTGCGGCTAATGAACGAACCACATTGAAAATGAATCACCCATAGTAGAGACAACTATTAAGTGAAAGTGTGCACAAACCTCATTAAGACAATGGGATCAGGGAACCGCAGCATCGATCTCCTCTCAGAGAGTGGTGTTGTCCAAACCATGAGACAGAAATATGGGAATGAATGTTTGAGGTGTTTGAATGAATGGACAAAAAATTATGGATTTCCTGAAGGGGGTTCATTCAGTACTAAATAAGTAAATTAAGTAGAAGGAAAATTCATGGAGGCAGAAGACAAGTTGAAAAAGAAGAAGACAGTGAAGGTCATATACATGGAAGAATGTGAGAAAAATAGAAGGTGTTTGGAAGTATTGAGGAAAGAAGTTGAACATTCAGAAAGATTGCAGTCACAGTGAGAAATGCCAGGTAGAGAGGATGATTTCACACGTGGGGTAGGCAGGAAAAATAATAACTTGCGCTTAAACTAGCCTGCTGACAAACATTCATTGCAACATTCCCCACCACCGTATTTAAGTCCCTCAGCTTCTTCTCCCTATGCTCGGCTGATATGTTCAGGCATTTAGACTGGATCCTGACCTGAACTCCTGCCCCCTCTAAAACGGGATGGTAGAGGGGGGAAACCATCCCTACCCACCACCATCAGATTCTCCCCCAGCACGACTCAGTTTCTCTGTCATAACCCAGCAATAGGAGAAAAAGAAAAGGTCCAAAGCGATCTTGGCCTCTTCACCTCCACCCTGTGTACACACCGACAGAGGACCTTTGTAAAAGAATTCTGAAGGAACGTCATGCCCAACAACAGTTGCAGCAGAGGAAGAAGGCAAAGAAAGAAAAGGTCCAGAAAGAGTTGTGCATGGCTGCTCTCACCATGTACAACACTGTGGCAGGTTCCTCAGGACGTGGCAGGGGTTGAGGCCGTGACTCAAGAGGTCGAGGACGCAGCAGTGGACATGGGTGCCTTCCACCTAATGATCACGACCATTGCTTCCTCTGTGGAAAGATCGGACATTGGCGATGCGACTGCCCGAAGGCTGCGAACCAGGGTGCTCAGAGGTACCAGGCGACTTGATGGGAGAGGAGGTTCGGGAAGGGAAAAAGGTCTGTCGCTGATGGGCTTATGGAGGGAGGTGTCACACACACTTACACGTTCAAAGCACTAAATTTGCTTGCTACTTATATGGGAAATGAGCTCTACAGCTCTTGGCAATGAAGAAATGCTTCCTGCTCATGATAAGAACGATGAGATTTTGAAATCTATGACTTATTTGGAGAACAAGCTTGAACCTTTTAAAGGTACATATGTACAATATGCTGATAAAAGCAATACATTTCCTCAGCTGATTCTTACTGTTGCTGGCCAGCCTATTTCTTTCTTTGTTGACTCTGGAGCAACTAGGTTTGTCATTCAATCATCTGCTTTTCCTGTGAACAAGCTAAAAATGAGTGGAAACTAAGTCTATTAAACTATGTCTATTCTGTGGGTGCATCAGTCCAGGTAGTGAAGGAAAAGTTAGCCATTCCTCTCCGTTGTGTTACCCCGCAAGGACAATCAGTGAAGCATGATGTTTTACTTTCCGAATTGTGTCCAATCAATTGATCCTCCACTGACGTCTCTGACAATCAGCTTTGCAACACAGGAGGAAAAGAACCAACAAAGCAGTTTTCTCCGACAATATTTGGCTTGGACCAAATCACAAGCCTTGTTTCCAATCGCAAGCATTTTTTCCCTCATTATGCTAAGTTGACATATGGGTTAGACCATGTGTCAAAAGGAGGTATGTTAGATGTTCTGACAAAATTCTGGTTTACAAAAGGATTTTCATCCTATGCACAAAAATACTGCCAATCTGGCACAATCTATGCCACTATTGCCCCTTTTCCACCGAACATTTTCGTACATGTACGGCTCTAAACGGTACGACTCTACCCTGATTGGGAGCTTTTCCATCGCGGGTTGAAGGTAGGGCCCGTTACGATTTTTAGTACCGGCTAGTATCTGCTTCAGAGGTGGGTCTAGTCGGTACTAGCCAATACTAAAACGTCACGTGATCAGTGCTGTCCACTGAAATTACGTCATACACGCGACGAACCTCGGGGAGCTTTAAATAATCACCCGCCATGTATGAAAACACACCTGCGAGAGCAGCAGAGAATAAATAGAATTGCGAAGATGGAAGACCAGAGAAGGAAAGCCAACCCATGGACGATGAGCGAGGTGCAGACCTTTCTGTGTGTGGTGGCTGAGGACCGCATACAGAAGGAACTGGACGGAGCAACACGAAATGAGAAGGTGTTCCAGGATATAGCCAAGCTGATGGCTAACCATGGCTATCACCTGAACTCTCAGCAGTGCCAAGACAAGCTGAAGAGTGATTACCGGCAGGTAAAGGACCACAACAACCGGAGTGGGTCAAACCGAAAGACATAGAAGTGGTTCGACCAAATGGACGGCATTTACGGTCACCGCCCAGCGAATGGCGTGAATACGGCGACGTCTTTGTTGGAGGCGATGGAAAATGGTAAGTGTTGTTCTTATCCCCTTGGTACAACGCTTATATCTTAACAAATGCATGTTTTATATCGTAACAAATACATGTTCAGTCTTTAACTTGTGTAAAAAGTTACACAGGTGTCTCATGTAAGTTGTTCTGAGTGAGCTAGCAACTTTTGTAAGTGTCTGCTAATACAAAGGAATCACTCCATGAATACACCATGATGAGGGAAGAATCCCATTCAAGATCAGCAACAGTCCATCCATACATCCATTATCTTCCGCCTGTCCGGGGATCGGGTCGCGGGGACAGCAGCCTGAGCAGAGAAACCCAGACGAGCTGTCCCCGGCCACTTCCTCCAGCAACAGGATTATAGCATATTATCTTGAGTTCTCTCTACAGATAATCTCTGATTATAGTATCTTACGTTGGCAGTCTACACTTGTGAATCAGATGACCTAACTGTACTGACTAAATAACACAATGGCAGCATTCGCCACGATGTTTAGTAAGTGGGTGTGTACAGGTGGGCATTTTTACGACAGTGTAGAATTTCAGTTTGACCAATAGAGATCGCTATACTGCCGCTAAACTACCTTGTATCCCTTTAATAAAGAGTTTGGTTTAACTAAACAATATGAATTGTCAACTGCGTTACACATTACACTACATCGTTGTGTTTAACTAACCGCAGCATGACACTTTGTAGTCACCTGAAACCGACGTCACCTTAGTGGTGACCGGGCCGACTCCGCCCACTTCCAGGTCACGGTTTGTGTGGAAAAGGAAATGGTACTGGTACTGGTGCCGTGCCGTGTAGTGTTGTGTCGCGCTATATCGAACCGAGTGGAGTAGGGCTAGCTCGGCGGTGGAAAAGGGGCATAACTGTCACGCCCATGGGATTTTCCCCATGTTTTTAGTTTTATCATGTTTCAGGTCTTGGTTTTTGAGTTCACGTTTAGTTAGGTTTTGCCATTGTTTTTCCCTCACTCAGTTCATTAGTTGTCACTCATGTCACCTGTTAGTCATTGTACCCAGCTGCACACTGTCACTAATCACTCTCACTTCCCTATTTAGTTTCCAGGCTTCCCTGTTTCTTTGCCAGATCCTACCCGTCTTACACCCGTCAATATCCCTCATGCCATGCCTCGCTAAAGTTAAGTATTTATCCATGCCATGTTAAAGGATAAGATCGGTTTTTTGACATTGGGCCCTTGATTTCACATTATAACATGATGTTCTACTCACCCCTGCTTGTTGTTGGTCATTTGGAGCTGTTCCGAAGATATTCGAGAGGCGTCTGGCTGCTCTCTTGAGATATTCGGCCATGAAACGGTTTCCTATGGGCAAGCTTATACAGGCACAAACTATGCTGTTTATAATTTATTAATTACTGTACACTAGCACTGATAACGTGGAGGTGCGTCACTTACTTAAAAAAATCCGGGTTATTGTAATTTTGATTTTTTTGTCGTAAAGTGGGTGTTACTGACGTCTTCTGGTGCTACTGCCACAGACAGCCCACAGACCTGCTGCCTATTTATTCATTCGGCTAAAATTCAAAATTAGTAACCTAATTTTTTTAAGTAAGCGACGCACCTCCACGTTATCAGTGCTAGTGTACAGTAATTAATAAATTATAAACAGCATAGTTTGTGCCTGTATAAGCTTGCCCATAGGAAACCGTTCCATGGCCGAATATCTCAAGAAAGCAGCCAGACGCCTCGCAAATATCTTCGGAACAGCTCCAAATGACCAACAACAAGCAGGGGTGAGTAGAACATCATGTTATAATGTGAAATCAAGGGCCCAATGTCAAAAAACCGGTCTTATCCTTTAAGTCTTTTGTTTTGTCTCAATTATTATTCAAATATTTATTCCATATTTTAAGTTTTTTATATCCGACTAAGCCGTGCTTTTTGTTTTAGTGAAATAAACCGTGTTTGCTTTCTACATCTCTGAGTCCGCATCCGTGTCCTACCTCACCACCCAACCCCGACACTAACAATGAAGGTAAAGCGACATCAGTTCCCCAGGCAGCTAATTCCACCACCCACTCGCCCATTTGACCACCTCATGATGGATTTCATTCAACTCACACCTGCAAAGGGTAAGAAGTACTGTTTGGTCATGGTGGACATGTGGTCTAAATGGGTGGAAGCATTCCCAGTAAAACATGCCAACAGCTATGCTGTAACCAAGGCCCTACTGACAGAGATAATTCCCAGATGGGGTATTCCAGGTAAGATAAGTTCTGATCAGGATTCACATTTTGTGAATACAGCCTTGGATGAAGTAGGAGCCTTCCTGGGAATTGACATCAAGAGACACTGTGTGTATTATCAACAGAGTGGGGGAGCGGAAAGAGAAAATGGCACACTTAAAGCTAAACTGGCTAAATTCTGTAAGGAAACAGGTTTGAATTGGATAGATCCACCTCCAATAGTGCTAACCTACATGAGATTGAGGCAAAGAAACAGAGTAAAAATTAGTTCATATGAGATCTTGTGGACATCCTCTTGGACTTCCATCCGCATCACTTTATGATGATTACATGTTACATTATTGTTAGCAGTCGTCTGCTGTGTTATCACAAATCTTTCAACAGGTAAAAGCTGCCCTTCCTGATTTAGCTTTGGGCCCCATCACAACCTCAAGCAAGGGGACAGGGGGATTGTCAGAGAATGCCGAAGGAAGCACTGGAGATCCAAAAAGTGGCAGGGACAATTCCAAGTGCTCATGACCACTCACACCGCTGTTAAGGTCGCAGAGCGAGCCTCCTGGATTCACGCCAGCCACTGTAAAAAGAGACACACACATACACGGAAGACCTCTGCACATTGCACATAACTTGTTTCAGTTGAGGACTGCGATGGAACCCAGACCCTTAAGCAGCATTCCCAAAAAGACTAAAAATCGAAAACAATGGTGATCTGAAAATATTTCCTGGATTTGTATATATTTGATTATGTTTACAGTTTTAATTCTTGCTCCTGATGTGTTTGAAGAAATGATTAATAACTTTCTCATTACTTATTGTATCTATTAATGATGATGTGTTTTGAATCTTTTTGAGTGAACACATTTGATGTTTACCAGGGACAATGTATTTACTTATTTATCAACTACATTTGTATTACATTTGTCTCTGTTTTGAGTGATTTATATTGACATGTGTAATCAAAAGGAGGGAGATGTGATGGAAAATCTATTGATCCTCCTTGAGAATGGGCTGGGTGTTTTTCTCTGTCTTACAAACAATGGGTGCCTGATCCTGTGATTTTCACATGTTTTTCTATCAGTGAAATTTCATGGTTGTATCAGCTGCTAGCGCAGCTGAGGTGGCTAAGTCAGCAAGTAATAATCTTATCTGTCCCATGCACATTTCCCATCTTTGTGTAACACTCCACCTTTGTATGTATTATTACTCATGCAAGTTCAGACTTCTTCGGAGTTGCAGCCTAGCGCTGTTACTCTCCTTCATGAAGCATATTAAACCTTGGAAACGTTGGTGCAAACTCACTGTGCTCTGTTAACAGAAACTTCCACCACAGTATCATCAACAAAGCAATGGAAATGTATGCCATGCTGTCTAATAAGATCTAATGGAAGCATAATTGGTCCGAGCACAGAGCCCTGTGAAACTCCTTTGAATAGATAAATATGACATTAACCAACCCAATCCAGTTCCTTTAAGCCCAATAAACATGTTGAAGTGTCTATAACAGAATGTTGTGATCAGCGAGTCATATAAAATGCAGCATTTGAGATCCAACAGGACAAGTACAAGTCTCTATCAAAGGCTAAGAGGAGATCATTAGTAACTTTCACCAGTGCTGTTTCTGTGCTACGATGCTCTGAATCCTGACTGAAACTCTTCAAACAGATTACTTCTGTGTAAATGATCACAAAGTTGAGCTGCAACAATTTTTTTCAAGCATGCAGCTGTGAATTTTACCAAGGAGCCAGCTTCTTCTGAGTGATTACCCTCCTTTTCAGAGGGGCAACATTGTCCAGCGCCGTCAACAAGAAAGTCAAGTTTTGTTAGAGTAAGGTTTATGTAGCTGTCCTCTTGTCATATTTGCACATGGCAGTGAAGAAGGGGTATGAGGGAACACTGTTAACTGTTTACTCTCAATGCCATAAGTCAGCACAAGATCAAGGGTGTGATTAAGGCAGTGAGTCGGTCTGTGAGCAATTTGAGAAAATCCAATAAAGTCTTATATAGAATTAAAGTTAATATTTAGTTTGTCATTTTCAACATCTACATGAATATTAAAGTCACGCACTACAATGACTTTATCTGTACTCAGCACTAACTGGGATAAAAACTCTGAGAATTCAGACAGAAACTCAGAATAAGGGCCAGGTGGACGATACACAACAACAAACACAAGAGGTTTCTGGGATTTCCACTTTGCGTGGGAAAAACTGAGAATCAGAGATTCAAAAAAGCTCAAACTAATCTTGGGTCTAATACTGATTAGTAACCCTGATCTGAAAATAGCTGCCACTCCCCCTCCTTTGCCTGTGGTTCGAGGAACGTGAACATTTAAATAGCCAGAGGGAGTTGATTCATTAATGCTAACCTTAAATTAACATTATAGATTGAAATATATTTTACATAATTATTTTTTTTGGAGAAATTACTTATTTTTTTCAGACAGAACCCAATTTTTGCATACAAAGGATCAATCTTCACTTAATATTTTGGTCAAGGAGACAGGTTGAAATATTAGAAAATCTTGTTTAAAGAGGATATTACAACTAATAGCTGATATTGGTAAATCTTATGAAGGAAAATACCATTAGTTTCATTATCTTCATTGTATTATTAGTATGACCTGTCCAGGGTTTACCCCGCATCTCGCCCGATGGTGGCTGGGATAGGCTCCAGCCCTCCCGCGACGCGACCAATGGTTTTAAGTGGGTATAGACAGATGAATGGATGGTTGGTATTTTTTTTTTTCTTCATCTGTCAACCTTAGATATGTATGTTTTTGGACTAAGGGAGGAAACTGGAGCACCCAGAAATCATGCATAATCAGGCAGAGCATCCAAATGTCACACAGAATGGCCTCTTGCTGTGAGGCTACAGTGTTAACCACCAAATCTTTGTGAAGCTATGGTTAAAATGTCCAGTATAAGATTAATAAATGTAATTTATGAAATAAATTTTCTATATGGTAAACATCCATCATCCACTCTTACAGTTTGAGTGCCAAACTTGACCAAAGCAAAGACAGAGAGATTCTGCAGAGATATGGGTACAATTTCGGACTTAGTGCTGCTGCACCCTGGTCTCACCTCTTCACCTTCACTCTCTGAACTGAACATCTGCCAGACCTTAGCTGGATAGAGGAATTGTCATGGTGAAAGCCGGGCTGACTCACAAATTGGACCCAAGAGCAGACGAATGCACAGAGGAATTTGAGTAAAAAAAAAGGTTTATTTAAAGGAAGATGCAACGGTGAGCCAGTGAGTGGATGCAGGGAAACGGGTGACTCAGAGAGGAGAAGGAGATGCTTAGAGGGAATCGGAGAGAGTGATTTAGCCAGGTGAAGGTGAGGGTTTTTCCTTACTGAATCCAGGTGAGTTTCCAGAGTGGAGGGGAGGGTGCAGGCTGTGGTGTAGAAGGTACTGAGTCAATGGTAGGCGAGCAGGCAGGTGTCTTGGAATCCACAGCTTTAATTCCACATAATTATTGTTGTTGGCCGAATGTGTTTATTTCTCTTTCTTTTTAGCTAATAGCAGATTCTCTGAATTGTAATTGAAAACAAGTATATGGTGGACTACAGAGGCAACATGTGAACAGACAGAAATGGCATGGTTGAGTAGAGAACAGAGAATAGAAAGAAGACAAATATAGTTACAAGGGCTGAGGAGAGGCTAGGGAAAGCAATGTGAAGAGCTCAGGTGATGGAGATGCAATGAGAGAAGAAGAAATAGGTAGTTTCGAGGAGAATGATTGCACTGTGAGAGGAGGAGGAGTTACCTCGCCAATAAAGGTGATCAGAAGGAAAGCAAACTACTTGCAGCTAAAATAAAAAAAAAAAGCAATAAGCCTTTCTTTGTCATGCAACTGTTGGTTATTTGTGCTCTGGGTGTCAGTAAGGGTGGGTGTGAGGAAGGATGCGGATGCGGACTTTCAAAAGAAAACTGAGTTTATTTCACAAAACAAAACGTGGTTAAACAAAAAGCGCGGCTGAGCCAGATTCAAAAACTAAACTGTGAATTAACAAAACAAAGTCACTTGACATGGCATGGAAATAAATACTTAGCTTAGCTTAGCTTAGCTTAGCTTAGCCAGGCCAGGCCAGGGCGGGGCGGGGCGTGGCATTAGGGCTATGAAGGGTGTAAGACGGGTAGGATCTGACAAAGAACATGGAAAGACTGGAAACTAAATAGGGACCTGGGAGTGATTAGTGACATGAGTGAAGCTGGTGGGGAATGAACAGGTGACATGAGTCAAGCTAATGAACTGAACATGGAAGTGAGGGGAAAACAATGGCAAAACTAGCAAGAACTCCAAAACCATGACCTGAAATCTGAAACATGATGAAACATAAAACTAAAAACATGGCAGAACCCACAGACCTGACACTGGGTAATAATGAAGCTGAAAGAGTCCTTTTAAAGCTCAACTTTTAAAACATAAACATAACTATTTGATGGCTACTACAACTATATCTTCCTACTTGTTTATATAAAAAACAGGGACATTAACAAACAAACTACAAATTTCTAATCCCTTCTTTGATAATAGCCAGTAACGTTCAGTTGAAACTCACCATGAACCAAACTGAGTATCCAGTAATTATACCCAGGGAACTACAGTATTATGTAGAAGAGACAACCAAATGTTGCAAACTTTTCCATGATCTAGAGTACACTAGTATGTGCATAGTGACTGTTTAGTTATGAGGTATTTAGATATGTCTGTGTGCTTAACTTGCATGGTAATTATTTTAGGTTGTTATATAATCATCCCTTTTGTTTTGATACTACTATTGACCGGACTTCAATCTGGTCAATAGTAGTATAGTAGCAATAATTAATTATTTTTAACTTATCTAGACTGTTGCTTGTTCCACGACACATGTGAATTTGTACATAGTCCGTAATAGCGATGCCACGTCAGGTCCACGGTATCTTTTACTGTTGCTTGATTTGAACCCTTGTATGGTCTTCACTTTTGGGACCCTCTGGTGTCCCTCGGGTCAAATTGACCCGGGACATATTTGGGGCTTTAAAAACAATTTTAACAAAAACTTTTATTTCATGAACCATTAACATATATTGTCTTTATCTTAATTATAATGAATACATTCAGTCTCTACTAGAACACAATTAACAATGGAAGTGTGACTACTCTTTTTGTCATAAGGTTATAATTGATGTCAAAAATCCATTATACTCAATACTTGGGTGTCATAAATCATGCTTATCTTGGAGAATACATGAAAGCTCTTCAGAGACATTGTGGCTCTCAAAATTGCTCTCCCAGTCTCAGCATCCCACAGACTTTCAGTCGACTCCCTTCTTGACCTGTGGACACCAGCAAGGGTGAGGATGCCAAAGTAGGCATGCAGATGCATGGTGTCTATCTCTTTCCACTGATCACCAAAAACACGTCTCCCCTCAAAATTAGTTCAGAAAATTATTCTGGATATGAGTCAGGAATCAGCAGCTCAAAGGATGACTTGATATCCTGAACATTAGTCACTGGTACCATCCGTATTATGTTAGCAGCTGAGCAGGGGGGGCTCTGTCACTGGGGATGAATACTATTCAATTTGTCCATTTTTAGACATATATGTCTGTGAGGCTCTTCCAGTGGCGGCTCTTGGGCTGCTCCAGCGACCACCTGTGGTGCTCCTAGTGGCGCATATTCCGACTGAAGGTCAACTTCAAATTCAAATTCAGATTCAGATCTAAATTATCCTCATATTCTGAGACATCTTCCTCTTCCACATCGCTATGTGCCTGACTCTCTTCAAATATGAGTTCCAAAGTCCTCTGGCAGCTAAATATTTTGGTCATACTGATGCTGGAAGACTGTACAGTGATTTAGAGGTATTTATCTCTTTGTCTCACCCCCTTGATGTGCAGGTGTAAAGCATATAGTGCAACCTAGGCTTGGTTAGCGATTGGATTTGACGAAAAGTTTGGAGTTAAGAACAAAATCTACTAAATGCTGGCGACCGTGTGTAGAGTTTACAGCACTGTCACACGTTGAGTGGCGTAGCAGGCCGCCAACAGGTGTGACGGGAATTATTGACATCTACCCATCATTCCCCTAAAAAGCGAGAAAAGTTAACAAGACAAACGCTGTAATGGCATCATAAAGAAGTTATATTAGTGGCGCGGAAAAATGGAGGAAGAAAAACGGCCTGAGGACAAAGGTAAGGCATGTGTTGGGTGATGTGGGCTGGATAGCTGGAGGTGGGACGTTTTTTGTGTTTATTTGTCCTGCTAGCTAGTCTCGGATAAATATTATGTATCTGGCTGGGATTTGTTCGTGATAAACTCGGCTTCAGTGTTTGCCTCATGAAAGATTGCTTATATAAGATGAGTATGTCACACGTGAATGAACAGTCAGTCCTGCCACGGGAATGACTGACTGACTGACTCCAGTTTATTCAGATTCTAACAGGGAGGGAGGCATGTTGTTGTCCTGCTCTGTCATTGTTCAGTGGAAGTTGTCCCTCAGGTATTTGACACGATTTTGGCATTACTTAGGATTCATTTACTAAGTTTGCTGTGTTATTTATAGGCCTCTAATTAGAAGTGTTCTACTGTTATTTTTTTAAGTGATATACAAATATTAGGCATCCTGTTGATTATTTTAGAATATTGTGGCAGTGGATCATTTTTCTTGGTTTTATTACTTTAACTAGTACAATGTGTAGATAAATGCAGAAACTTCTTAAAAGTGTACCTTAAATTGTACCTTTAATTTTCCCACAATCAAGACTGTAGGCTTTGATCAGACCAAGTACCTCGGACATCTTCTTCAGTACTGCTGTTGTTTGAAGTGGCTGTGTTGGACTGTCACTGACTGGCCTGTTGGCTGATAGTGCTCATTATTATTGTTTCTTCTACAACCAGGTCTTCTGTTACAGGTGCATAGCTTCTCACCAAGGTTTGCAACTTCCAAAACTTCCAAAACTCTTTTGTTCCTGGATGTACAACAGCTTTAAGTGATGGCGCTTCTGTATTTCACTGGTCACTTTAGATTTTTAAACTGTTTTTTAAATAGTTTTTTAAATTCTTAGATTGTTTTTAAAGTGTTTATAATTGAATAAACATTTTTTATTGCTTTATGTCTTGCTACTGGATGCTTGAATTTCCTTCGGGATCAATAAAGTAACTATCTACTTTGTAATTGGGTACAATCTTTAAAGGGACGCTGTACATTACAGTTTAATATTTAAAAAAAACTCAAAATCTTTTATTTATTGTTTCCTTTGTATTAAATATTCTTATTAGTTTAACTTGCCTGTGTGGTTCAACTTAAGATGTTTGATTTAAACTCTAGCCTGTTTTGCTCATAAAGTGTAATAGATCTTAGTGTTCCATCTAAATGGTTAGGAATCTCTTCATTGTAGTTTTACAAACTAGGGCCCCCCAAACGGTATCTTGCTTGGGGGCCCCACAAAGCTAGAAACGGCCCTGGGCAGCAATATCACTGAACGTTAGGTTAGCAAAACAATTACACCAAAAACACAAACTTACCAGCAAGGGATGCACGAGCGTCTCTCTCCGTTTTCTTTTCTTTCTGTTGTCAGCGCCAGAATCATGTGGTCTTTTACTTGACATTCTAAATCTTCTTCACTGTTAACGGGCATAACTCGGAAAACGTCAGGTAGGAGGATGCTCCACCACCTCTGATGCGGTAACTTTGAAGACTGTACCATTCAGGAACCATTGTACCATTTCAGGAAGGGAGGGGGTATTGATAAGGTAAACACATCTAATTTGCCCGAATCGAGTAATAGGGCACACAATTAAGAAAAACGCTGGGCCTGTTCATGATCAATTTATATAATTTCTTTAATGTAATAATATAATAACTATCATGAAATTTTTTTTAACAACCTTAATTTTGGGGGCCCCCGCCAGGTCCTTGGGGCCCTACGCGCTCTGCGTAGTCTGCGTATGCGGAGTGGCGGGCCTGGGTAAAATAGTCCGCTGTTATTCCAATCAAGTTTGCTTGACTAATGGATTGTATATTTAATTACTTTGAAGCAAACATAAATAAATATATACATTATACCCCATAATTATGCTGAAATTATTATTTTTGACTTCAATTATGCACTAATTGAAGGTTAACTTAACTCTGTATATAACAAGGTCAATGGGAAGTGTAACCAGCGGCTGACTTGCTACTTTTGGATGCCTTAGCGCGTCAGGCTCTTGGAAGAGACCGTGTAGATACCCAAGACAGACGAATGGCTGACATCGCGATTAAGATTGCCAAGGACTGTGCTGCTGCAAATATGCAGCTTGCTAGAGCCACAACTCCAACTTACAAGTCCTTACAAGGATGAAGCAATAAGCAGCTCATCACAAACTAACTGTAGAGGGACGTAGCTTCATCTTGCCCTTCGTTCGCCATTTTTTTCGAATGCCTGAGTTTGTTGTTGTTGTTGGTGGTGTAGAGGTCAACCGGAAGTGGCTTTATTAGAAATAGTTGAAATGGGTACAGCGCCACCTATCGTACCGGGGTATGGCATGCTTTGTGCTTATGATTCGATTCATTCACCACCATAGATCCAAGGATAATTACCCTCGCTTAAATAAGGAGCATAACCCGACTATAGCTATAATCGAATTAATCTCATCATGTAGACCCACTGACTGTCTGTGCACCCCTGCTGTTGATGCTGTTAAAACTGTTGGCTTTGAGTTCCTTTCCATGCTGCCTACAGAGACAGTCCCTGTGTTACCTGATGACACTGTGTGTGACATCATCAGCAAAGTTGCTACCAAGCTACAAAACAACACAATCTGTTCATGGCGATCTTTCAAGGTATCAACCACACCTCACTCTGCTGCACTTCAACTGTATAAATGTCTGTCAGCCAAATTTTTTGCTATTTCGTTATCTTTCTTTAACAATGGCATGTTAAATATTGACATTTGATAATAATTTATACTGCAGCAATAACATTTTCTTTTGAGGATTAATAAAGTAGAATTTAATTGAACTGAATTGAATTTATTAAACCAGGAACACATAAAGCCCCTTCTTCTCTGGTTTCTCCCTTGGATTGTACCTTTAATTTTCCCACAATCAAGACTGTAGGCTTTGATCAGACCAAGTACCTCGGACATCTTCTTCAGTACTGCTGTTGTTTGAAGTGGCTGTGTTGGACTGTCACTGACTAGCCTGTTGGCTGATAGTGCTCATTATTATTGTTTCTCCGACAACCAGCTCTTCTGTTACAGGTGCATAGCTTCTCACCAAGGTTTGCATTGTCATGCAGTATATCTGATGAGGTTAAAATTTCCAACCTCTTACAGCAAGCAAAGGTGGAGCATCCAAGTCAGACTTTGGAAACATTCGCTTTTACCACTTCCCTAAATACTCCTTGTTGGAAATTCCTAACTTCATCTTTTGCAGTTTTCCACATCCAAAATAGGAAATGACTGCTAAAACACTGTTGTTGTTGCTCATATACTCAGACTGTGAATTTGTCTATCAGCAACATTATATTTTTGCTTTCTCCAGCCAGCTGTGTTGCAATGGGATCATCATAATGAGCAATGTGTGTGCTGGTCTCATTGGCCTATGACTGTGTTAATTGATATTGATTTTTATTCATGTCATTAAACAGCCGTTCTTTACCTACAAAAGCTTTTCTCATTCTGACAATGTAGTTGCAGTCCTCTACACCCTTAACACAACCACATCTTAGGCTATGTTTATTTGCAGAAACTCTGTTTCACATGACATGATATATTTTATCTGTATATGGTAGATACATTTATTTTTATTTTACATATATTAGATACACAAGTATTTTTGAATATGCCCCTTTTATATATATGTATGTATTTATATTTTTGTACGATCTGACAGAGTTAGTGCTGACAATTTCGTTGTAATGCACTTTTACGATAAAAATAAAAGCTCTTACCCCTTCTTATACAGTGCCTTGCAAAACTATTCCCTCCCCTTGGCATCTTTCATGTTTTGTTGCCCCACAACCTGGAATTAAAATGGATATTTTTTCATAACCCAACCCTGACTTGTACTTCTTAACAACTTTGTCCCTGAGTTGTTTGGAGAGCTCCTTGGTCTTCATGGTGTGACGCCTCTTGCTTAGTGGTGTTGCAGCCTCTGGGGCCTTTCTGAAAAGCTGTGTAACTGACAGATCATGTGACACTTAGATTGCAGACAGTTATCTAATTATGTGACTTTTGAAGGTAATTGCACCAAAACTTTTTAGGGGCTTCATAGGCAAAGGGGGTGGATACATATGCACATGCCAATTTTCAGTTTTTTATTTTTCTAAAATATTTTCTTAATTTATATTTTTCTCATTTCATTTCACCAACTTAAGAGTATTTTGTGCAGATCCATCACATAAAATAAGATTTAAAAACATTTAAATTACTGGTTGGAATGTAACAAAACAGGTGAAAATCCAAGGGGGGGGTGAATACTTTTCCAAGGCACTGTAGATCTGTCCAAAGGTCTCCCCTCCATTTATATCAGTTATATATATCAGTTAGCTGAACTACTGACTATATTTTGATCCACACCACCACTGTGCAAAGAAAAGGGTGATTTCAGCTACATGTTGACTCTTAAAGCTGCCCCTCAGCGGTGGAGCTGTTCTCCATAGCATTTCTTGAAAACTCCAGCTTAGGAAACCCATAAGAAAGGCCACACACTGGACCCACTGTGCTCCACTGGTACTCCTCACTTTCAATTTCAGATCACCAATCCGACAGTCTCTGACCTTTATGCTATTCACTCACAGAATCCACTCCACTTTGAGAAAAGCTCCAAAACAGATGATCTCATTCAAAAAGTCTGCAACTCCTGAAGTAGTCTTGTCCCTGACCTTTGCTCAAAACCTTACATATCATTCAGAATAAAAACACACTCCTATCAACAAGCAGCTCAAGGTGTCCTTCCCTATCCTCCCCTAACACCTCACACCCACTCTCTTTGTTGCTTTATTTTTCATTCACCTCCATCTCCAGTTGTTCGATTTCCAATCTTCCTTATTTTTGAAAAATCTATAGTACAAAAGTCAAAAGTTTGGACATACCTCCCCATTAATTTTCAACGAGTAGTTATATGCAGACTTTTGACTGGGAGTGTAGGGGAAAAAGCTGCTCCACATAATGCTTAACAAATCCAAACATATTCTCTATGAAGGCTGCCCTCATCAACATTTCTAACGACCTCCTTTGAGTTGCAGATGCTCATTCTTCTCAATTTATCTGCCACCTCTGTTAGTGCTCCTCTCAGTATTCTCTTTGACCGTCTCTCCAAAATCCATCTGGCACTGACAGATACCTAAAATCCCTTCCTAAACCCCTGCCTGAAATCTTTGCTCCCCTGATATGAGGCAGCTGTCCATATCTGACTCCAGGTTAAAGACCCTGGACGACAGAGAATTCTGCGTTCAAGCTTCAGCACTTTAGAGCTTTCTCCTTCTATATATCTGACATATAAATACCTCCAAAAGATTTAGGTCATCTCCACACCAAATAATAACCCTCTACAAACGCTGATCTGCTCTGCTGATGACTTATAGAAACAGATAAATCAATAACCCTGACATATTTACTAGTACACATGAAAGTAGCAATGTTTCTGAAAGGAATGCCTTGCTAATGTTAACTATTAACAAATGTTTTTTTCATTACAACCACATTCCTAGCTGTCTCTCGTAGATGTACCCTTGATGGTTTTAATGTTTGCACAGTCCAAGATATTTCCTAAACCTTAATAATTGCTTGTCAAAAGAATTTTGGGTTAGAGATTATCTAATATTTTCATTCACAAGTAGTTCAGATTAATTTTGTTTTTCTTTAACAGTCCAGTGTCCACATCCTTGATTTGATCCGATTTATTACTAATTTCAATTTCCACAATAAGACTATAATATTATTGCATTGGTATTGTCATCACTTGTAGTTCGAGGTGGAACAATAAACTTACAAACAAGGAGCAGGATTAAGAAGTAAGGCATATTCAAGTAATACTTACAAAACAAAGTCAAAACAAAAACACACTCCAAGTGAAAAATAATGTTGAGTGGATCAAAACTGGCAAGGAGGATAACAAGAATGAAACATTTGCAGCAAAAGAAGGGATGACAATGATCTTGCAATGAACAAAGGAAACCAATTGAAAAGAAGGCAGAGAGCAAAGTTAACCAGAAAAAACTGAAAAGAATACACAAGAAAACAAGTTCCAGAAAATAAAACAGGAAGTAAAGCAAAGGTGCTAAAAAGAAAAAAACAATTTCAATATGAAGTTGACATGAATTTTGCATTCATGAAAATGACATACAAATCCTGACATGAAAATCCCCCCCCAAAAAATCGTTTAAACTCTAATTCAATTCAATTCAATTAATTTTTATTTATATAGCGCCAAATACAACAAATGTCATCTCAAGGCACTTAGATAATAAAGTCCAATTCAAGCCAATTGGAATTCAATTAATTGTAATCATAATTATTCATGAAATAATCCAATTCGTTCATATAGAGCCAATTCAAAAAAAATTTCCTAGCTAAGGAAACCAACAGATTGCACTGAAAACTTTTTTTTTTTTTTTTTTTTTCGGTCCAATCTCCCGTCCCGAGCGTGCCTGAGGCGACTGTGGAGAGAAACGACTCCTTTTTAACAGGAAGAAACCTCTGGCAGAACCAGACTCAGGAAGGGTGGCCATCCGCCTCGACCAGCTGGGGTTTAAGAAGACAGAAAGGGGGCGGCGGCACTGTAACAGGGGAAAAAGAGAGGAAAGTGAGGAAAGGTGTGACAGATGAGGCCCCCCAGCAGTCTAGGCCTATAGCAGCTTAACTATGGGATGTTTCAGGCTCACCTGAGCCATCCCTAACTATAAGCTTTATCAAAAAGGAAAGTTTTAAGCCTGGTCTTAAAAGTGGAAAGGGTGTCTGCTTCCCGGACATTTGCTGGCAGCTTATTCCACAAGAGAGGGGCCTGATAACTGAAGGCTCTGCCTCCCATTCTACTTTTAGAAACTCTGGGAACCTCAAGTAAACCTGCAGTTTGGGAACGAAGTGCTCTGTTAGGAAAATATCTTACAATGAGATCTTTAAAGTATGATGGAGCTCGGTCATTAAGAGCTTTATATGTAAGGAGAAGAATCTTAAATTCTATTCTGAATTTAACAGGGAGCCAATGAAGAGAAGCTAAAACTGGAGAAATATGATCTCTCCTGTTAGTTCTCATCAGAACTCTGGCTGCAGCATTTTGGATCAACTGAAGGCTTTTCAGAGAATATATGGGACAGCCCATAAATAAAGAATTACAGTAGTCCAATCTTGAAGTAACAAATGCATGGACTAGTTTTTCTGCATCACTCTGAGACAAGATGTTCCTGATTTTAACAATATTACGAAGATGAAAGAAGGCAGTCCTAGAAACCTGTTTTATATGAGAGTCAAATGATAAATTCTGGTTAAAAACAACTCCAAGGTTCCTCACTGTAGAACTAGAAGCCAATGAAATACCATCTAGAGTAACTATAGCTAGGCAATTTCTCCCTGAAGCGCTCAGGTCCAAAGATAACAAATTCAGTTTTGTCTGAATTTAGAAGCAGACAGTTCTGAGTCATCCAGGTCTTTATGTCTTTAAGACATGCTTGTAGTCTGACCAACCTATTGGGTTCATCTGGTTTTATAGATAAGTACAGGTGAGTATCATCAGCATAGCAATGGAAATTTATGCCATGCTGTCTAATAATGTTACCTAATGGAAGCATGTATAAAGTGAAAAGAATCGGTCCAAGCACAGAACCCTGAGGAACTCCATGACTAAGACAAAGAAACAAGTGATGTACTTCACAAAACCCATTAGAATAAAAAAAAACAAAAGCAAAGTCCAGATGGACGACAGAAACCAACATAAACCATCACAGGTATTTGAATTAGCAAAAAGGTTTACCTTTACCAATTATGTTCCTGTTTATCAAGTTTTTAATCTGCTTTACAGAAAAAGAAAAAAAGTAGTTTCTTTAAACTTGTTAAGTACTACATTTCCTTTATAACCCTGTATTGTTCCAGGCCAGCTTTGTGTCTGACTGGATGACACAATCAAAACTTTAAATGTTTGTACTGTCCTGACTTCCAGAGTGTTTCTCTATCACTTCCTCCCTGCAACGGACCTTTTCGTTCAAATATTTACCTAACTTACTCTGCCATCTCGATTTTCTATGACATTACTCATCTTTGATCCTTCCTCTTCACTGGACCATTGATCTTAGAGCCTCTCACCTGGCTCTCTTCTGAGCTATTTTCTGTTAAACTCCTCCATTTCTCTTTCTCTTGTTTTGTGCATGGGCCTTGGTTTCCTTAAAGTATGCCAAAATGTTGGCATGTCTGTCATTTCTCTCTCTATCCGAATCTGGTATCTTTGTTGTGCTTTTTTCTCTCGGTGCCTCGGACTCTCCCTGCCCTGCAGATCATTCTGTTAGGCTGTCTGCCACGTTATACTAAACTCTGGCTGGTCAGGAGGGATTTATGAAGCTATATTGAAGAAAGAAACCATGTGTGTGTGGGTATGGGAGTGTGTATATACTTGTGGTTCTACTCAGTTGTGATGTTTGTTGTTTTCTTTTGTGTTTGCATTTATGAATATGTGTTTGTTTGTGTGTGTGTGAGAGAGAAAGCACTATGGAAGAGAACTTTGATTCCAGTGGATTTCTCTCCTGCAAGCATCGCTACCTTCTTGCAATTCCTCTGTTTATCAAACTAAGATGCTCAGCATGAGGCTGTTGAGGCAATCAGGTAACCCCCACACCGTCACTCCAACTCTATGTGTACACATGCATTTCCCCACATCTCCAACATCCCTCTCAACAGCCAAGCTCAATAATATACAGAAAAACACAAATATTCTCACAAAAAGGAAAAAAACCAAATGTCTGCTCACCTATGCTCCCTCCCTCAGATCCCTGCTGAGTGCTGTGCTATCCTGAGGCGGCTGGGCAGGCGCACATTGAGGCTCATGATGTGAAAGGGAAGGCAAAAAAAAAGACAAAGATATAATGGCATACAATCAGCAGACATCCACCCTCCCTTCCTTTGTCATTCAAATATCAATAGTGTTCACTCAGACTCTCACAAATTCAAGTTTGCTAAGTTAAAAAGGAATGTATCTTTGGAGAAACATTGCTATGAGTCCTTCGGACAAGAAATCGGACAGGACATGCTCGTCAAAATGCTCCGATTAATCAGTCCCGTCTATGACGGCAACAGAAATGTCCGTATTTTTGCATGTAACTGGCTTTAAGTTGAAAATTATCTTGAAATTATCTGATTGTCTGATGAAGATTAAAAGTAAACAAGCATTCAGAGTAAGCAAAAGAATATCTCACAGACCCATAGATTATAACTGAGGGCCAAATGTGTCTTGATGCCACTATCTTTGCTTTGCTTCATGTTGGCACAGTATCTTTCTGATATAAAAAGAAAACTACTAACAAGTCTTTGATTAGTGCATGAAGAAAAAGTTGTAGCCACCTATCATACATATGCTGCTTAAGTGAGACTATATTTTCTAATTCTCCAGAGGTTTGTTCCTGCCTCATGATAGCGTACCATTTTTTTAAAAATTGAACAGCCTTGAAATTCTCAGAAAACTTGTTTTGTGTCACTAATGTTTTGTTTCCCTTTAATCTGGAGTTTTTATGTTTTTTCCTCAGCATTTTTGTACTAATTAAAGCTAACCATTGATGTAAGGCTCACTTTTTTCAAGTCTGGAAAAAATACTCCCACACACTGAAATGCTTTCTGATAGATATAATTTTACATCCTGTCCATAAAGTCTGTGAAGAAATCCTTTCTAATAAAACTGCAGATTTTAATGGCCATAAACCATTTACAGCTAAAATTAGACTAATGAGTTAAAGCAATATATTTAAGCCCTTTTTTGGAATATTGTCCTGGTGTGCGCAGCAGATAAGCTGTTCAGCAGGTGATGATGTGACATTTCACAACAAACTCACTATAAATAATTGAGGCAGCCATCTGCGATAGAGAAACTGTCAGTCATGTCAAGATCATTTAATACAAATGTGTACTTTTCTATCTATACGCGCTTTTAAAAGGTTCTTTTGATGACAACTTTTACTTGACGTCTTGTTTTTAAAAAGTGACAGAACTTGTTTTAGGTGCACTGTTTTGTCATATCTACCTCTGCCATGTAGCACCTCTCAGATGAACAAGAACACCAACTGCAAGCCATGCCTTTTTTCCAAGATCACTGTTTGACCTCACTGAAGGAAAGGGGGCCAACCCTGATGAGTACTCCCATACCGACAGGGGCTTTTACATTCAAAATTTTATGAGAATTATAAATATTTTGCGACTGAGCATCCATATACTTTAGGCGACTTAACATTCGTGATTGTATTATTTATATGTTTTGTTAATGTCAGTGGAGGATCCGTTAACCCTATAACATATAATATAAAATCTTTCAGTGTTTATGTTCTTCCAATGCCTGCAGTCATTTTCTCACAAAAGTCTGGTTTCATCACGTGTTTCACATATGGAAGTAAGGGAATTTATGTCACTCCAGACAGACAGACTGATGCCCTGTCCATGGAAAACTGTCTGCCCAGTCCAACCAATTTCTGAATAATATAAACAGTATGATTATATACAGTATGATTGATGGATGTGGAATGTTTCACTGGAAAACACTTAGCAAAGGCTTGTCCAATAACTATTTTTCTCAGTTACCTGAAAAGTTTGTTTATTGGTGCTCTTAAGAAAAAAATGCCCCACAATAGTATATTTACATGTGCAGTTGATTTGAGCTATGGTTAAGAGTTTGACCTGGCCATTAAATTGGACAAATGTCCTCGTCCTCGTATACAGTCACAGAAGAGGAATAAGGTAATGGACTAAAGTATATCAGACACTGTGATGCTGTGGACCATATGGATAAAAGATTCAAGATATTATGCCGCTTTGAACTTCCTCTTTGGGAGGTCATTGTGGATGACACTATAGCCTAAATCAGAGGTCTTCAACAGGGGGTCCGCGGAAGTACTGCAGGGGGTTCGCGAAATATTTGGTTGATTAGACGATTTTTAATTTTTTTTTTTTTTCCAAACAGTTTTTTCTCACAAATTGTGTGCAAACGTGTGCCATCCACAGATGGTTTGAGGATTCATTGTCCCATCTACATGCATGTTTAAAGTTAAAATCTGTGGATTATTTGAATAGCTCAGTGTTGTATGCAAGATGTTTGTTTATAAATGGCAGTGGCACGGCCACCCTGTACCTTGCACATGTTTAAAATAAAAACATGAATCTAGTAACCTGTGTATTATTTGAATAGCTTGGTGTTGAATGTACAATAACAGAGTAGCTATGTTTATACACGGCACTAGGCCCCGTTAAATATAAAACACAATTGTATGCCATATAAATAGTAGGGGGGTCCCTGCTCCAACTCTCCATCAGTTTGGGGGTCCCTGGCCTGAAAAACGTTGAAGACCCCTGGCCTAAATCACTGCTCTTTAATTGTATTTTAGTAAAATGAACGGTGATTTTGTCAGAGGAAGCTGAACTTGTAAAATCAGGATTCTATCAGAGCAGAGTGACAGTCTTGAAATGCTATAAGCTGCACATAGTAAGTTGACAGGTAGTTTTAGTAGACTTTCTGTCACAGTTTCTAATGCATTTAGCAGTCTAACAAAAGAAACAGATTGAAAACAATTTTCAAGGAGAGTAAGATTACTGGCAGTTTGCTTATGTTAATATGTGCATACCTGTTATGGACTGAACAAAAGGATGCATGCTATTCCTTGTTGTTATTATTTTCAGTTATTTATTTATTTTTTTCTGTGTATCTGAAAGCAACTGTGGGGTGTATTCAGGGCACACAAGCCCATTTGAGTCTTGCTGAGCCTATACGGGCAGGAGCATTTTGACCCTTAACCACATTATTTTGGTTTATTAGTCCAGGTTTAGTTTTAGCTTTTTGAGCTTTTTATTTGATAAAAAAAAAAAAAATGGTGAGCAGCAACAGCCGACATTGTGTACATGCAGTTTTAAAGTACAGTTTTGGTTTGACTAGCATAAAGAATTAGTTTTTTGCTCATATGATGTAATTGTGTGTTAATATGTTACCATGTTTGAGTAAAAAACTGAGCTAATTGTACACTGTGGATTAAATACTTGTAAAAAGCATCTTGGTCACTGCACAGTATCAGCAGTAACATCAAAATAAGGATATGGTCCTCTTATTGTTAAATGTTAGTCAAATGTTTTATTGTCAAATGGAGCATGTGCTGAATTAACAGGCAACAGAGCCAATGAGTAAGAGTTTTTTTTACCTTCTCTTTGTCACTAGGTGGGTTAAAAAGAAAACAATAGTACAGACTATTGAGCATACATGCATTGCATAGTAATTATACTGTATGAACAAACTTTAATTTATTCTTTTTACAGCGAATAACTTCTAAAATTTGTGCTCACCAGCATCAATGCTTATGTTGCAGATTCTTCATAACAGTGCAAAGTTGCTCTTTCAACTAAATAGTAATCATGAACATATCATACTTTGTTATGTTTCTATTTGTGGGTACTCTGGGAGACTGTCCAGGTTACTCTGAGAGACTGTCAAGGTTAATTACTATGTCCAAACACTCCAGGGATGAACTGAGTTTTCCTGATAATTTGGTGTACAATATCTCTTGATGGCAAAAGCAACAGTCCAGATCACTTATCTGGCTAAATACACAAAACAAACCACAACAATCTTTCAAATATCTCATCCAAATAGCACCTTTTACAAAAAGAAAAATCACATCCAGATAGAAATGCAAAGCATAATCAGAACACTACAAGTTGTACACTTGTTTGTGTGTATGGAGCCCAAGTTTTTGATCACACCTTGTCTTATAAACACAGAATGTGCCTCTGACGGAAGTTATTTTGATACTTTTATTGCAGGTTGTGCAGGGAAGGCTTGTGGGTACTTAAACACAAGCACGGATACTGAGTCCTACAATAAATGACAGGTGCACTGATCCTACAGGAACCAACTGTGACTATGCAGATGCAGGTGAGGCAGAAAAACGATGCACAGGGGAACCGTGTTTTTTTAAAGTCAGTGTTGATGTTTCCTCTCACTCAGGCATGCTGCTCTGTCCCACAAGCAAGTTGAGTTCAGATTTAGCAGTAGGTCTTTGTCTTGACATTGCATCAAATTTGACAGTTTTCCTATTTTTATTCATTTACTTAATTTTTGTCACAAACAGCTAAAGAAACAGCTTTCAGGCTGATTCTGTAACAACACACAACTCTTTATGTGTGTATGAAAAGGATGGTTCTGTTTACTCGTTTTTAATCCTTGTGTAAGATAGCTACCACACAATGATTCTTCTACTGAACTATTTCGATCTGGAAAAGAATTATTGAAAATATTTCAATGTGCACTTACCATGTAAAACTATCTGTCTACAATCTTGCTATATTTGATTTATTTGTCTGAAGGGGATATGCTGTGTTTTGTTTAGAGCAATTTGTGGCTAAATGTCTAAATAAAAAGACAGTGGAGGGTGGCAGTTGTTAAGTTTTCTGATAGAAATGAAAGTGCTGAAACCATTCTGTTCAGGGGCTCATGTGCACCAGTCTAGGTCTAACTGTTCTGGCAAATTTAGTAGGCTTTGTTTTCAGGGATATTGAGATAAACAAGCTACAAATTGAATATGAAATGAATCCAGAATTGAAACCATTTACAACACCTATTATAAGCCTGGTGACTAAATGCTTATTTTTTTACTGCTTCTGAATTGTTGTATGTCTCTGTATAACCTTGGGCTTTTTTGTTTTCGGCATTTCCACTTTTGCATGGAATCTTTATTGAACACACTATTTTTTCAAATGATTTGATAAACAGAGGTGATTCTTAATTCTAAGAGGTAGATTTCCCATCATTTAACATGGCCTGATTTAAAAAAGAAAAAACTCGCTGTGTTTATGCCAGCTGTGATAAAATTGAATGTTGAAAGCTGAATGTTCTTAACATGTTGTGTCATGATGTTGTCTTACTTTAATTGGGAGTTTTTATTTGTTGGTTTCCTCATGTTCAGACTGTATTTATTCTTGTTGTTTTATTTTGCCAGCCACATCCCTGTGTGTCTAGTCTTGCTTGAATTCCTTCTATTTCGTGCTTTTAGAGTTGTGAGTATAAAGGCTGTTCGCCATACTTTTCCACGTTTTTATGATCTTCACCTGATTACTTTGTCTGCTTAGCACCCCCGACATTGTCCTGCATTCTCATTCAGTTTTAGTTTGTTTGGAGATACTTTCTACCAGTGTTCAAGGGGCATCAGGACAACTATCTCCAGTCCCTGCACCAGAGTTTGCCACAGCTGCTGAGCTCCAGACCATGGAGTATTTGCCTGCCCCATCTTATGCTTGGCCGGTAGACAAGTGCTTGGTTTGTCTGGCTTCTACTTCCAGGGTTTGAGCTCTGGCCGCTGGCCTCTTGCTAAACATCTGCTAGCAGCCCATCGACTCTATACTGGTGATATTTTTTTAAGAAGTGGCCTGACCACAGCATGTTTGAAAGCAGCTGAGGCAGACCCTAAAATAAGACAAATGTGAAATAGGACAAGAAGACCTGACCCAGCAGTGAAAACTTTCATCTTTAAGCATCTTTTCTTTTCCGGAACAATATCCAAGGGAGAAATGATAGGTTTCATCTGTTGCACCAGCTCAGTAAGAAAGGGTAGAGAAACTCCTCAAACACAGCCAAATGTGTTGGAGCAACACACATTTTGAAACTATCATTAGAACCACCATTTTGCTTGACCAATGTCACTTTGTTAAGAAAGTAATGAAGAAAATGTTCAAAGCTTGTGAGTAGTTAGTATACATTACTTTGTGTCAAAAAAAGATTTATGGGGGGTAATAAAAGTGTGATTTATGAGGGGGGTAATAAAACTGTCATTTGACAGGTGACCTTTTGACCTCCGTATGTCCTGTCACATCAAAGGGTTAGCTCACATCAAAGGGTCAGCGATAACAAGTGGCCAGTGGTGGGGGGTTAGGGGTGGGTGTTAGGGGGGTTCAATATGTTTGAGTAGTAACAGTATTGACAATCAAATCAAATTTATTTGTATAACACATTTCGTGTACAAAACAATTCAAAGTACTTCACGTAAAATAAAAGCAAATCAAGTAAAGTCTTTCATTGTCAGATACACAGAACAACAGAGTCGGGCACTGAAATTCATGACATAAGTACGCTAACAATAAATAGGCAATATAGATACTATAAAATATACATTTTACGTTAATTACTAGTGCTATACTGAACATATAATACACTTAATAGCCTATGCTAATCTAAGACCTATACTAACCTAGAAACCCAAGATAAAAATACAATATTGTGTAATATTGCATGTTGTAGTGCATTTCAGCAGGGAATGTAAGAAGCATTAAAATATATAAAAGAATATAAAGAGAAACAAATAAAATAATTTAAATGAATTTAAAAACAAGCAACTATCCAGATAAATTAAAATATATCGTGCAGATTCCACACATAGACACATGAGAAAAGTAATGTTTTTAACCTGGATTTAAAAATGTCTCCATTTGGAGAGAGTTTAATCTCCTCTGGCAGTTTGCTCCACTTGTTTGCAGCATAACAGCTAAATGCTGCTTCTTTGTGTTTTATAAATAAAAAGATGGTAAACTGTCAAGATTTAAAATACTGCGTTCTTGATTGTTTCAAAAAGTATGTAGACAGGCTGTAGATAGTTTAAATGCTAATATGTTAAAGTTTACACGAGTGTACAAAACAATTCAAAGTACTTCACATAAAATAAAAGCAAATCAAGTCAAGTCTTTTGTTGTCAGATACACAGAACAACAGAGTCGGGCACTGAAATTCATGACATAAACAGGCAATATAGATACTATAAAATATACATTTTACGTTAATTACTAGTGCTATACTGAACATATAATACACATAATAGCCTATGCTAATCTAAGACCTATACTAACCTAGAAACCCAAGATAAAAATACAATATTGTGTAATATTACATGTTGTAGTGCAAACAGCAATAATTTAAATGAATTTAAAAACAAGCAAATGTCCAGATAAGTTCAAAGATATCGTGCAGATTTCATGCATAGACACATGAGAAAAGTAATGTTTTTAACCTGGATTTAAAAATGTCTCCATTTGGTGAGAGTTTAATCTCCACTGGCAGTTTGTTCCACTTGTTTGCAGCATAACAGCTAAATGCTGCTTCTTTGTGTTTTATAAATAAAAAGGTTTATTGGTTAATAGGAACGGTCTAGTTTAAGTAGGTAAACTGTCAAGATTTAAAATACTGCGTTCTTGATTGTTTCAAAAAGTATGTAGACAGGCTGTAGATAGTTTAAATGCTAATATGTTAAAGTTTACACGAGACAGTCAGACGATTCAAATCGCATTGTGGCAAATCAAGGAGTGAGTTTCCACAGCAGGGGTCCACGGGAACCTGTCAAAATGGGTGGTTTCAGGGTAAGTGATGAATACAGTAAAAAGGCTGAATTTCCAGTCTCATCCCGTAAGGTGACTTGGGGGATGTTGGAGGTGTGATAAGAATCCAGCCTGACTTTAAGAACCAATGAGATGACAGGAGGGTGGGGGGTTTTGGTAATGGATGAAAATAAAAATAAAAATGTCTCTATTTGGTGAAAGTTTAATCTCCACTGGCAGTTTGTTCCACTTGTTTGCAGCATAACAGCTAAATGCTGCTTCTCTGTGTCTAGTTTAAATGCTAATATGTTAAAGTTTACACGAGACTGTCAGACGTTTCAAATCGCATTGAGGCAAATCAAGGTGTGAGTTTCCACAGCAGGGGTCCACGGGAACCTGAAAAAAAAAAAAAAAAGATTATTCAAGAAAACCCTTGAAACAGGAAGCACAAAGAGTTGTTAATGTAACCTCACACCAACAGTATATCTGCATCCGCACCAGACAAGAATAACTCAATAAACTGGCTTATGTTACCCCTCATACTTTATGTTACTTTGCTGCTAAAAGATTTATTTATCTCCAGTTGAGCAGTGTAAAGAACATTTACTCAACATTTAATTAGCTATATTCAATATGATCTGCTGTATTCAATGCAATTTATTATTAATAAAGGTAATCACACACACAGCCAGAGACAAACAACGACAAGTTTTCAGGAGTGCTGACAGTTTTCTATTCTCAGGTAAACTTCATCTCAGGGCAAATACTAAACCAGACAGATTTGTCAGCCTTCTTCAGTTAGGCTACTTCTAAATAGGAGTCTGCACACCTATTAACTAACCCGGGGTGAATAAAAGCTTACAAAAAACAAACCTTATTCATCCATTGTTGTGCAACAACCCAGAAGTAGATCTCCTAGGGATGTTTAGAGTTGATATTAAGAATGATTTAAGTTTTTAAAAAAGAAAAAGAAAAAGAAAAATTTAAAAAGAAAAAACAAAGCAGATGTAAAAGAAAAAACCCTCCTAACGACATGCAGAGAAATAAACTACAGTCAAAATAAAGTTTTCAAACAGAGTTCGAGCACGCTCCTAAAACACCTGAGCACCAAGTTACCCACGAAGTGATCAGAACTGATCAGAAGTGTAAAGAGATAGATGTTCCAGGCAACTACAGGCTTAGAAAAAATTATTTGGAGAGAACGGTAAGTCACTCGTCTAGCAGAGTCAGGTTCTCAGCTCTCATCCTGAGAACTACCAATGTCTGATTCTATCTTTTATTCTGAGATCTTGTGAATTTCCAGTTAAACATTTATATCAGATATGTGTAACAGATAGTTAGATGTACAAGTCACATCCTGCATTTACTGTTACAATGTTAACTCAAATGTGAACTAAATCTTCAACCTTTTAGGCGTGCAATGCAATTGTCCAACCAGGAACTGTAGAAAATAACCCAGCTTTATGGTGAATTACACCTAAGCGGCATCAGTGTAAAGTATAAGCTTCAATAAGCCAATTCACATATATTACTGATAAAATAATGTTAATATTGCAACATTCCAAAATAATGGACCTGAATCCGACTTAACGTCTGATTGTAGTATTAGGAGATAACCTAAGTGTACTTAAGATGTTAACCAGCAAACAAGGCCTGAGTTCATTCAGCCTTAAAGACTTTCAGACTCTGCTTATCTCCAGTTGAGCAGTGTAAAGAACATTCACGCAACATTTAATTAGCTATATTCAATATGATCTGTTGTATTCATTGCAATTCATTATTAATAAAGGTAATCACACATGGCCAAAGACAATCAACTAAGTTTTCAGGAGTGCTGACAGTTTTCTATGCGTTAAATCTCAGGGAAACTTCATCTGAGAGAAAAATACTAAACCAGACAGATTTGTCAGCCTTCTTCAGGTAGGCTACTTCTAAATAGGAGTCTGCACACCTATTAACTAACCCGGGGTTAATAAAAGCTTACAAAAAACAAACCAAAAAAAACCAAAAAAAAAAAAAAACAAAACCTTACTGATTCTATCTTTTATTCTGAGATCTTGTGAATTTCCAGTTAAACATTTATATCAGATATGTGTAACAGATAGTTAGATGTACAAGTCACATCCTGCATTTACTGTTACAATGTTAACTCAGCATGCAAAGAAAACATACTGATCTCCTGGAGACTCAGAATTAAATATAATAAAAAATGATCAAAGTCTAATCTTTCTTGAATTGTTTAAAACATTGGTTACTGCTTCAGCTCCGTTTTGTGTTGTTTTTATGATAGTTTATGCCCCCACGAAAGAATTGATTGAGCTGAAATTAAAACTCCATGCTTTAGTTTTGCATAAAGACCTTATAAATGTACACTTTATGCCCACCAAACTCTTGTATGCTCTTAGATTTTACATGAATGTAACCTTAAAACCAATACTAATATTATTCTTAAGCTTGATTTGTAAAATATTTTGAACATGAACAACTTTTCTTGATCTTATGTACTAGTAATTTGTAGATCTTAAATCAACTTAAGCTGAAGGCGCTAGCCAAATTCTTTAACTCCATTTCCCCACCTTGGTTTATTTAAGACAACTACGTATTTATCTTAAACAGAATACAGGCACACAATCGGTTCTAGTCTGGAATAGCTACTGTAGTGGATTTTTATTTTTATTATTTTTTTTTTTATCAAGTGAGTAAGAAGACTACTCAGATAATAACAAGACAAAATCCAGATTTTGTCTTTCCTTATATTTATTCAAAGGCAGAATATAGCATCAAAGAACTGTTCTATATCTAAGATAAGATAGGTGTCTCTTAAAAAGCGAAACGTTATTTCATTTAACTAAAAGAGGGCAGGAGGGTTAAATTAACCACACAATATTAAATATTCTGCATCTAATGATTCATTTCTCAAATCTTTGAATTACTACTCGTGCGAACATTTCATGACACAGAAAATGTATCCTAAATTGTATATCCAACCAACATGAAAATTCCATACACTGCAAATGATGGCAGCAATAACCAGTGTTTCAATCTTATTCTACTTTTTATTACCATTACCATTATTTTATAACCAAAGAAAAACTATGCCTTTCAACAAATTTAAAAACTAGACTGGATACAAATTAGCACGTTCACCAAATGCAGTCTAAAACAGCAATCAAAGAGATGATAGATTCATTTCATAAGTTGGGTATAGGGAGACTTTCCAATAAAGAATATCAATTTGCTATCTGGAGGGAGCAACAATGGATATAAATCAGTTAATTTACGTGTTGAGGGTCGACTAAGATAAAAGAATCCTAGTTTTTCCCCCGTTGTTCTTAATATCTGACCATCCCACACCTGGACTCAAAATAGTGTAACATGATGTGGAAAGTTTGAAATGCAATGAAATTACACACAAACTGTTAGACTGGTATTCAGCATCCGAGCCAATGTCCCACAGTTAGACCTTGTGAGGGTTCTAACCAGAGATGTATAGTAACGAAGTAGAACTACTTCACTACTCTACTTAAGTACTAAAATGCTGTATCTATACTCTACTGGAGTATTATTTTTTTCTCATACTTCCACTTTTACTTCAGTACATATTTTAAAAGAGTTTAGTACTTTAACTCCGATACATTTTTATGTGCTGCATCGTTACTCGTTATTATAAACGCACACACACACACACACACACACACACATAAAAACGTACACTCATTCATGCACAAACACACCCACACGCATACAAACACGCAAATATGCATATAAAAGCACACACAGAGAGACACACAAGCATGCACATAGTTTAAGAAGGGGAAAAGTTGTAAAGAAAAAAAAAGCACAAGCAGGGAAGAGAGGGGGAGGATGCTTTAAATGGAGAGGGGACATGCTTGATCTGTTTGTTCACAAAGAGTTAAGCCCAGTGTTTTCAGGTGTTCTAATCTCTTTTTGTTTTTTACATGGCATTTGTATTTGTATGTGGCCTACTGGCCTTGAGATTTTTTTTAACAAGTTGAAAGAAAATGACAATGATGAAAAGAAAATGTGTAATGTGTGAAGTGATGGGAGATGCTTTAAAGGGGGAAGGA